>NC_092164.1:16363538-16386038 GCF_045791955.1 Oncorhynchus clarkii lewisi | reverse complement strand
GTTCCACTCAGCAGTGGGTAGGGGGTAGTCTGGAACCCCTGGTTCCCCTCAGCAGTGGGTAGGGTAGGGGGTAGTCAGGTACCCCTGGTTCACCTCAGCAGTGGGTAGGAGGTAGTGAGTTACCCCTGGTTCACCTCAGCAGTGGGAAGGGTAGGGGGTAGTCAGGTACCCCTGGTTCCCCTCAGCAGTGGGTAGGGGGTAGGGAGGTGCCCCTGGTTCTACCTCAGCAGTGGGTAGGGTAGGGGGTAGTCAGGTACCCCTGGTTTCCCTCAGTAGAGGGTAGGGTAGGGAGTCGTCAGGTACCCCTGGTTCCCCTTAGCAGAGGGTAGGGGGTAGTCAGGTACCCCGGTTCCCCTCAGTAGAGGGTAGGGGGTAGTCAGGTACCCCTGGTTCCCCTCAGTAGAGGGTAGGGGGTAGTCAGGTACCCCTGGTTCCCCTCAGCAGAGGGTAGGGTAGGGGGTAGTCAGGTACCCCTGGTTCCCCTCAGTAGAGGATAGGGTAGGGGGTAGTCAGGTACCCCTGGTTCCCCTCAGCAGAGGGTAGGGTAGGGGGTAGTCAGGTACCCCTGGTTCCCCTCAGTAGAGGATAGGGAAGGGGGTAGTCCGGAACCCCTGGTTCCCCTTGGGAGTGGGTAGGGGGTAGTCAGAAACCCCTGGTTCCCCTCAGCAGTAGGTAGGGGTAGTAAGGTACCCCTGGTTCCACTCAGCAGTGGGTAGGGGGTAGTCTGGAACCCCTGGTTCCCCTCAGCAGTGGGTAGGGTAGGGGGTAGTCAGGTACCCCTGGTTCACCTCAGCAGTGGGTAGGAGGTAGTGAGTTACCCCTGGTTCACCTCAGCAGTGGGAAGGGTAGGGGGTAGTCAGGTACCCCTGGTTCCCCTCAGCAGTGGGTAGGGGGTAGGGAGGTGCCCCTGGTTCTACCTCAGCAGTGGGTAGGGTAGGGGGTAGTCAGGTACCCCTGGTTTCCCTCAGTAGAGGGTAGGGTAGGGAGTCGTCAGGTACCCCTGGTTCCCCTTAGCAGAGGGTAGGGGGTAGTCAGGTACCCCGGTTCCCCTCAGTAGAGGGTAGGGGGTAGTCAGGTACCCCTGGTTCCCCTCAGTAGAGGGTAGGGGGTAGTCAGGTACCCCTGGTTCCCCTCAGCAGAGGGTAGGGTAGGGGGTAGTCAGGTACCCCTGGTTCCCCTCAGTAGAGGATAGGGAAGGGGGTAGTCAGGTACACCTGGTTCCCCTGAGCAGAGGGTAGAAGGTAGTCAGGTACCCCTGGTTCCCCTCAGCAGAGGGTAGTCAGGTACCCCTGGTTCCCCTCAGTAGAGGGTAGGGTAGGGGATAGTCAGGTACCCCTGGTTCCCCTTAGCAGAGGGTAAGTTAGGAGGTAGTCAGGTACCCCTGGTTCCCCTCAGCGTAGGGTAGGAGGTAGTCAGGTACCTCTGGTTCCCCTCAGTAGAGGGTAGGGTAGGGGGTAGTCAGGTACCCCTGGTTCCCCTCAGCAGAGGGTAGGGTAGGGGGTAGTCAGGTACCCCTGGTTCCCCTTAGCAGAGGGTAGGGTAGGAGGTAGTCAGGTACCCCTGGTTCCCCTCAGCAGAGGGTAGGGTAGGGGGTAGTCAGGTACCCCTGGTTCCCCTCAGCAGAGGGTAGGGTAGGAGGTAGTCAGGTACCCCTGGTTCCCCTCAGTAGAGGGTAGGGTAGGGGGTAGTCAGGTACCCCTGGTTCCCCTCAGTAGAGGGTAGGATAGGGGGTGGTCAGGTACCCCTGGTTCCCCTCAGTAGAGGGTAGGGTAGGAGGTAGTCAGGTACCCCTGGTTCCCCTTAGCAGAGGGTAGGGTAGGAGGTAGTCAGGTACCCCTGGTTTCCCTCAGCAGAGGGTAGGGGGTAGTCAGGTACCCCTGGTTCCCCTCAGTAGAGGGTAGGGTAGGGGGTAGTCAGGTACACCTGGTTCCCCTGAGCAGAGGGTAGGAAGTAGTCAGGTACCCCTGGTTCCCCTCAGTAGAGGGTAGGGGGTAGTCAGGTACACCTGGTTCCCCTGAGCAGAGGGTAGGAAGTAGTCAGGTACCCCTGGTTCCCCTCAGTAGAGGGTGGGGTAGTCAGGTACCCCTGGTTCCTCTCAGCAGAGGGTAGAAGGTAGTCAGGTACCCTGGTTCCCCTCAGTAGAGGGTAGGGTAGGGAGTCGTCAGGTACCCCTGGTTCCCCTTAGCAGAGGGTAGGGTAGGAGGTAGTCATGTACCCCTGGTTCCCCTCAGCAGAGGGTAGGGGGTAGTTAGGTACCCCTGGTTCCCCTCAGTAGAGGGTAGGGTAGGAGGTAGTGAGTTACCCCTGGTTCACCTCAGCAGTGGGAAGGGTAGGGGGTAGTCAGGTACCCCTGGTTCCCCTCAGCAGTGGGTAGGGGGTAGGGAGGTGCCCCTGGTTCACCTCAGCAGTGGGTAGGGTAGGGGGTAGTCAGGTACCCCTGGTTTCCCTCAGTAGAGGGTAGGGGGTAGTCAGGTGGCCCTGGTTCCCCTCAGTAGAGGGTAGGGGGTAGTCAGGTACCCCGGTTCCCCTCAGTAGAGGGTAGGGGGTAGTCAGGTACCCCTGGTTCCCCTCAGCAGAGGGTAGGGTAGGGGGTAGTCAGGTACCCCTGGTTCCCCTCAGTAGAGGGTAGGGAAGGGAGTCTTCAGGTACCCCTGGTTCCCCTTAGCAGAGGGTAGGGTAGGTGGTAGTCATGTACCCCTGGTTCCCCTCAGCAGAGGGTAGGGGGTAGTCAGGTACCCCTGGTTCCCCTCAGTAGAGGGTAGGGTAGGAGGTAGTGAGTTACCCCTGGTTCACCTCAGCAATGGGAAGGGTAGGGGGTAGTCAGGTACCCCTGGTTCCCCTCAGCAGTGGGTAGGGGGTAGGGAGGTGCCCCTGGTTCACCTCAGCAGTGGGTAGGGTAGGGGGTAGTCAGGTACCCCTGGTTTCCCTCAGTAGAGGGTAGGGGGTAGTCAGGTGGCCCTGGTTCCCCTCAGTAGAGGGTAGGGGGTAGTCAGGTACCCCGGTTCCCCTCAGTAGAGGGTAGGGGGTAGTCAGGTACCCCTGGTTCCCCTCAGTAGAGGGTAGGGGGTAGTCAGGTACCCCTGGTTCCCCTCAGCAGAGGGTAGGGTAGGGGGTAGTCAGGTACCCCTGGTTCCCCTCAGTAGAGGGTAGGGAAGGGAGTCTTCAGGTACCCCTGGTTCCCCTTAGCAGAGGGTAGGGTAGGTGGTAGTCATGTACCCCTGGTTCCCCTCAGCAGAGGGTAGGGGGTAGTCAGGTACCCCTGGTTCCCCTCAGTAGAGGGTAGGGTAGGAGGTAGTGAGTTACCCCTGGTTCCCCTCAGCAGTGGGAAGGGTAGGGGGTAGTCAGGTACCCCTGGTTCCCCTCAGCAGTGGGTAGGGGGTAGGGAGGTGCCCCTGGTTCACCTCAGCAGTGGGTAGGGTAGGGGGTAGTCAGGTACCCCTGGTTTCCCTCAGTAGAGGGTAGGGGGTAGTCAGGTGGCCCTGGTTCCCCTCAGTAGAGGGTAGGGGGTAGTCAGGTACCCCGGTTCCCCTCAGTAGAGGGTAGGGGGTAGTCAGGTACCCCTGGTTCCCCTCAGCAGAGGGTAGGGTAGGGGGTAGTCAGGTACCCCTGGTTCCCCTCAGTAGAGGGTAGGGAAGGGAGTCTTCAGGTAGCCCTGGTTCCCCTTAGCAGAGGGTAGGGTAGGGGGTAGTCATGTACCCCTGGTTCCCCTCAGCAGAGGGTAGGGGTAGTCAGGTACCCATGGTTCCCCTCAGTAGAGGGTAGGGAAGGGGGTAGTCAGGTACACCTGGTTCCCCTGAGCAGAGGGTAGGTGGTAGTCATGTACCCCTGGTTCCCCTCAGCAGAGGGTAGGGGTAGTCAGGTACCCATGGTTCCCCTCAGTAGAGGGTAGGATAGGGGGTGGTCAGGTACCCCTGGTTCCCCTCAGTAGAGGGTAGGGTAGGAGGTAGTCAGGTACCCCTGGTTCCCCTTAGCAGAGGGTAGGGTAGGAGGTAGTCAGGTACCCCTGGTTTCCCTCAGCAGAGGGTAGGGGGTAGTCAGGTACCCCTGGCTCCCCTCAGTAGAGGGTAGGGTAGGGGGTAGTCAGGTACACCTGGTTCCCCTGAGCAGAGGGTAGGAAGTAGTCAGGTACCCCTGGTTCCCCTCAGTAGAGGGTAGGGTAGGGGGTAGTCAGGTACACCTGGTTCCCCTGAGCAGAGGGTAGGAAGTAGTCAGGTACCCCTGGTTCCCCTCAGTAGAGGGTGGGGTAGTCAGGTACCCCTGGTTCCTCTCAGCAGAGGGTAGAAGGTAGTCAGGTACCCTGGTTCCCCTCAGTAGAGGGTAGGGTAGGGAGTCGTCAGGTACCCCTGGTTCCCCTTAGCAGAGGGTAGGGTAGGAGGTAGTCATGTACCCCTGGTTCCCCTCAGCAGAGGGTAGGGGGTAGTTAGGTACCCCTGGTTCCCCTCAGTAGAGGGTAGGGTAGGAGGTAGTGAGTTACCCCTGGTTCACCTCAGCAGTGGGAAGGGTAGGGGGTAGTTAGGTACCCCTGGTTCCCCTCAGCAGTGGGTAGGGGGTAGGGAGGTGCCCCTGGTTCACCTCAGCAGTGGGTAGGGTAGGGGGTAATCAGGTACCCCTGGTTTCCCTCAGTAGAGGGTAGGGGGTAGTCAGGTGGCCCTGGTTCCCCTCAGTAGAGGGTAGGGGGTAGTCAGGTACCCCGGTTCCCCTCAGTAGAGGGTAGGGGGTAGTCAGGTACCCCTGGTTCCCCTCAGTAGAGGGTAGGGGGTAGTCAGGTACCCCTGGTTCCCCTCAGCAGAGGGTAGGGTAGGGGGTAGTCAGGTACTCCTGGTTCCCCTCAGTAGAGGGTAGGGAAGGGAGTCTTCAGGTAGCCCTGGTTCCCCTTAGCAGAGGGTAGGGTAGGTGGTAGTCATGTACCCCTGGTTCCCCTCAGCAGAGGGTAGGGGTAGTCAGGTACCCATGGTTCCCCTCAGTAGAGGGTAGGGAAGGGGGTAGTCAGGTACACCTGGTTCCCCTGAGCAGAGGGTAGGTGGTAGTCATGTACCCCTGGTTCCCCTCAGCAGAGGGTAGGGGTAGTCAGGTACCCATGGTTCCCCTCAGTAGAGGGTAGGATAGGGGGTAGTCAGGTACCCCTGGTTCCCCTCAGTAGAGGGTAGGTTAGGGGGTAGTCAGGTACCCCTGGTTCCCCTCAGCAGAGGGTAGGGTAGGGGGTAGTCAGGTACCCCTGGTTCCCCTCAGCAGAGGGTAGGGGGTAGTCAGGTAGCCCTGGTTCCCCTCAGCAGAGGGTAGGGTAGGGGGTGGTCAGGTAGCCCTGGTTCCCCTCAGTAGAGGGTAGGGTAGAGGGTAGTCAGGTACCCCTGGTTCCCCTCAGCAGAGGGTAGGGTAGAGGGTAGTCAGGTACCCCTTGTTCCCCTCAGCAGAGGGTAGGGGGTAGTCAGGTACCCCTGGTTCCCCTCAGTAGAGGGTAGGAGGTAGTCAGGGAGCCCTGGTTCCCCTCAGTAGAGGGTAGGGTAGGGGGTAGTCAGGTACCCCTGGTTCCCCTCAGCAGAGGGTAGGGGGTAGTCAGGTACCCCTGGTTCCCCTCAGCAGAGGGTAGGGGGTAGTCAGGTACCCCTGGTTCCCCTCAGCAGAGGGTAGGGTAGGTGGTAGTCAGGTACCCCAAAAGAGTGGAAGGGGGTGAGTTCCCCGTCACAGAGAAGAGAAGAGAGAGAGAGAGCAGTAGAGAGTGTAATGTTTACTGTCATTTTTTATTGGTTATTTCACTTTTGTTTATTATCTAGTTAACATATGCCAATAAAGCCCTTTAATTAAATTGAGAGAAAGAGAGAGAGTAGTTTTCCCTCAGAGACAGACAGCCCTCCCTCCCTCTCAGACACTGGTCTGACATTCCTATTTTAACTAACATCAGGGACCCAGGGGTTGCTGCAAGGCATGGGAGGGGGGGGGGGGGGGGTTGACAAGAGGACAAAATATTGCCAGGTTACACACACTTCTTATCTGCCAGAGAAACACACCTCTGTCCCAGGTCAAATCAACCATATAAACAAGAGGGAGGTAAAGAGGGAGAACGAGCGGGTGTGAAGGAAAAATACAGAAGATGGAGGGATGGAGGTAAGCTGAGTGGGTAGAGGTGGGTAGCTAATCTACAGCACCGGTCTCCAGGGACCCTCTACCTCTCTGGTGAAATCCCCAGGGCAGAGCAGCTCTCATCCAGGCACAAAGCCTGACTATCAGCCATGGTAGTCACCGAGCCAGGCCTGAAACACGATTTAGGACGGGGACAGAGGGGCCCGTCATAGACACAGTCACGCCCCCTGCCTGTCGGCACCCCTCCCTTACCTTCCACAACCCACCTCTCCCAAACACCCCCACCCCCCTTCCTCTCACACTGCTCCTACTCTCACCATCCCACCTCCATCCACATCGCTCTCCATACCTCCCCACCCTTCCCTCCCTCCTGCTGTATTCAGCTGTAGCTCTGGCTGTGTGTGTGAAATGGGATGTGACAGGAGCACCTTTCCCTGGGGATCAGAAGCCTCTCTCTCCCATAAATAGGGCCCTGGGGGCAGACCAGAGCTTTCTACCTCCAGAAAAACATCCACCCTCAGTCTTTCTCCTCCCGGTCTCTCTCATACACACCCAGTACTCACGTGCATTAGAGAGTAGTAGGACTGCTTTCCTGTGTAGAACAGAAAGTGGAATGGCCGTCCATCTGCGCCCCATTGGACAGCTAGAGGATATGTGTGTGTGTGTGTAAGTGAGTGAGTGGGTGAATGAGTGGAGTGTGAGAGAGAGAGAGTGAGTGAGTGAGCGTGTGAGAGAGAGAGACAGAGGGAGACAGAGAGAGAAAGTTAGGCCATTGGTGTAAACCGCTTTACTTTGTCTAGCCCAATCACTGTTAAAGATTGAGCAAAAACTCAGAGAGGTCCCCCTGCTGGTGATGTTGTGAAAGTGCAGCTCTCACACAGAGTGAAAATGACCATAGGAGTAGAACAATCCGTCTCAGTTGTAAATCTATTTAAAAAGGACCCACCTCTCTGTTTTGGAAACACCTCATCCGGATGCTGGAAGAAAATATGAAGATTTTGAATCACTAATGAATATGAAGTTTCTGAGTTAATACACTTCTACATGAGACGTCTAGTCTTACCTTCATCAGTGGTTTGGCTTTTTTGTCAAACAGGCCGGAGGGGAACAGGTATGCAATGCTTCTCTGGAACAGAAACAGGAGAGAAGTCAAATATCATTAACATATCATAAAGATGGAGGGAGAAACCTTTAGTTTAAACAGCCAGCTCTGAACAGGGAGAAACCTTTAGTTTAAACAGCCAGCTCTGAACAGGGAGAAACCAAAAAGATCATCAAGGACAACAACCACCCGAGCCACTGCCTGTTCACCCCGCTATCATCCAGACGGCGAGGTCAGTACAGGTGCATCAAAGCAGGGACCATCAGGGCCAAGGCCATCAGACTGTTAAACAGCCATCACTAACATTGAGTGGCTGCTGCCAACACACTGACTCAACTCCAGCCACTTTAATAATAAAAAATTGGATGTAATAAATGTATCACTAGCCTCTTAAACAATGCCACTTTATATAATGTTTACATACCCTACATTACTCATCTCATATGTATATACTGTACTCTATACCATCTACTGCATCTTGCCTATGCCGTTCGGCCATCGCTCATCCATATATTTTTATGTACATATTCGTACTCATTAATTTACACTTGTTTGTATAAGGTAGTTGTTGTGAAATTGTTAGATTACTTGTTAGATATTACTGCATGGTCGGATCTAGAAGCACAAGCATTTCGCTACACTCGCATTAACATCTGCTAACCATGTGTGTGTGACCAATAACAATTGATTTGATCCTTTAGTTTGACAGCCAGCTCTGAACAGGGATAAATGATAGTAGCAGCCAGGCTAGCTAACAGGTTAGAGAGGAGACACTCAAGTCTTGTAAGAGTTCAGATAAAGGCTAGAGGGAAGTTCCTAGAGAACAGCAGTGAAAGTTAGAGGGGAGAGAGAACAAACAAACAGCTAGGTGACAGGAACCAGAGGACAGACTAGAGTCACCAGTTCACCCTAAGTTCACACACTCACAGCCAGTCTCCTTGTGAAGGCAGCAGAGTGGAGCCAGGTCATTAGTGCTGCTACAGATGGCACTACTCTTGACAAGGTGTGTGTGTGTGTGTGGAAGGGGACAAACAGGTAGTTTCCACCCTGCCACTCTTCTCCAGCCAGTCTGCTCATCCCTCCTCTCCCTCATCTTTATCTTATTTTCCTCCTTCACTCTGTCTGCTCAATTAAGAGAGGGAACAGGTGCTAGAAGGAGAGAGCATGCTGCAGCCTTTTGGGCTGTCAAGATGAGGGGAATCATAGAGAGAGGGAGGGAAGGAGAGTGAGAGGTGGAAGAGAGAGAGGCAGGTGAGGGGGAGGTGAAAAGAAGAAGACAGGGGAGGAGGAGAGTGGAACACTGTGCCAGATGAAGGCAGCACCTGTTCATTTCATACCCTAGGCTGCAATATGGCAGAGTCCCCTAGGGAGAGACAGAGAGAGGGGAAAGGGAGAGACCTTCTCCCTGCCACAGATTTCACTGTGTTGTTCACAGCACTCTAGATTCCTCCACTCTGTCTAAACTTCATCGATGTCAATAAAAAACGTAGAGAGAGTACTGCTACACAATAGTTTCTGCACAGAGCCTAATTTAGAAACTAAGTTTCCCCTTTCTTATCTCTGCTGCTAACACTTGCATTGTTTGCACTAATAGGAATGTCACAACTGAACCAGAGTCAACAACAACACATAGGCAGGCGCAAGTCTCCCCGAATTACCCCTCCAGTGGTCCCCCATTCCCTCTCCAGTCTCCCCCATTTCCCCCTCCAGTCTCCCCATTACCCCTCCTTTACCCCTAATTCCCCCTCCAGTGGTCCCCCATTTCCCCCTCCAGTGGTCCCCCATTTCCCTCTCCAGTCTCCCTCATTTCCCTCTCCAGTCTCCCCCATTTCCCCCTCCAGTCTCCCCATTACCCCTCCTTTACCCCTAATTCCCCCTCCAGTGGTCCCCCATTCCTTCTCCAGTCTCCCCCATTTCCCTCTCCAGTCTCCCCCATTTCCCTCTCCAGTCTCCCCCATTTCCCTCTCCAGTCTCCCTCATTTCCCTCTCCAGTCTCCCTCATTTCCCTCTCCAGTCTCCCACATTTCCCTTTCCCTCTGCAGTCTCCCTCATTTCCCTCTCCAGTCTCCCTCATTTCCCTCTCCAGTCTCCCTCATTTCCTTCTCCAGTCTCCCCCATTTCTCTCTCCAGTCTCCCACATTTCCCTCTGCAGTCTCCCTCATTTCCCTCTCCAGTCTCCCTCATTTCCCTCTCCAGTCTCCCTCATTTCCCTCTCCAGTCTCCTCCATTTCCCTCTCGTCTCCTCCATTTCCCTCTCGTCTCCTCCATTTCCCTCTCCAGTCTCCCCCATTTCCCTCTCCAGTCTCCCTCATTTCCCTCTCCAGTCTCCCTCATTTCCCTCTCCAGTCTCCCACATTTCCCTCTCCAGTCTCCCCATTTCCCTCTCCAGTCTCCCTCATTTCCCTCTCCAGTCTCCCTCATTTCCCTCTCCAGTCTCCCTCATTTCACTCTCCAGTCTCCCTCATTTCCCTCTCGTCTCCCCCATTTCCCTCTCCAGTCTCCCTCATTTCCCTCTCCAGTCTACCCCATTCCCCTCTCCAGTCTCCCACATTTCCCTCTCCAGTCTCCCCATTCCCCCATTTTCCACATCTCTCCCTCTCCTCCACTCATCTGACGATGGGACGCTCCATGTCACTTCCTGTTACAAAGCCCACTGCTAACAGCTCTATTCATTAGATAGGATAGAAGGTTAGAGACTGCCAGGAAGTGAAGAATCATGGGAAATCAAACTAAACGAGTGGGGCAAACGAAGCTAATGCATTCTTCCTTCGTAATGAATAAAACATGGGATGTGTGTGTATCAGGCGTTGCTAATACAGTGGACACAGCACATTACACAGTGCTGGCCCCTGCTGAGTCTGTCTGTGTGATCAGATCCAGGTCTTATTGTTTATTTTCATAATGACTATATGTGTACACATCTTATGGACACCAGAATAGTAGAGGTACACAAGTTGTTTTGTAGGTCACTCTGTAATGATTTGCACGACCACCGTGCGTCCCACATGTCATGGTAATGTAGGTGGGTGTTTTACACTTTTGAACGTAATATTCCCTTACTGCTGTCTAGCTTACAACCCGGCCTGATTGCACATAGGAATTTAATTATTGATGCCAACATGTACCTCTCTGTTTATTGAATATGCATAAATTGTAGCTTTTTGTGTGGCGTTGTATGTGTAATGGCTATGTGAGGTAACATGTGGATATATTAGATGGGATAACGCTGTCTGCTTGACCTGATGAAGATCCGTGTTGGATCGAAACGTTGTCATTAAAGGTGGTAATTGGGGGCAAATTCAGTGCGCGGGCCTTTCTGTTATTTTCAATTAAACTTCCTTACCCCATCACCTAGGTGTTTTAAGGACATGCGTATGACCACAAACTGCTTTACACAGCCCACTGGTAAGTGCTAACAGTTCTGTTCATTATATAGAACGATGGTTAGACAGCACCGGGAAGTGAAGAATCATGGGAAATCAAATCAAACTAAACGAGCGGGGCAAACGAAGCTAATGCATTCTTCCTTCGTAATGAATAAAACATGGGATGTGTGTGTATCAGGCGTTGCTAATACAGTGGACACAGCACATTACACAGTGCTGGCCCCTGCTGGTGACTGTTAGAGTGTGTCTGTGTGATCGGCTCCACCAGATGCTGCTGATGGCATGCGGAGACAGACCAGAGACGATTCTCAACTACTGTTGGGGAATTAAACTAATATGGCTGGAAAACCACCTTAAATACATGTGACAGAGAAAGAAAGCATAATGTATCTACTCCAAATAAGGTGCCACCTTTCTAAACATTGCCTAGCCAAATGCATATCTCAATTGAGTTGAGGGGGGACACCATAGACTTATTGAGGTATGAATCCGTCTCTGATTGTAGGGTAAGGACAAAAAACTGCATTACACTACATCCCTCTAGGGTTTACACTGCATCCCTCTAGCGAAAGACAGGAGTTGTACACCCCTCGTTAGACATAAGTGCAGTCTTTCTTACATTAATGTCCCCCTGAGTGAAGGTCTCAGGGTCCTCTCCCATCATGTTGGCTAGATGTCTCTTCCCGATGTTGAACTCCTCCACCTGCTTCTTGATGAACTCCTCTGAGAACTTCTCTGGGCCCGCTGCAGCCAGGTTCTTCCTGTGGAGAACAGCACTCACACATAGCTGTCTGGACAGCACCTGAGGTGTGGGAGAGAGGAGGTTCTTATGTTAGGATACATACTGTAGTATAGAACTGGTGCTTTAATAACCCAGGTCCTTGGTTTCACAGGGATAGATGAATGTCAGTTATCTGGGCTAATAGACTGTCTCTGTAGGTGGCTCTGGTCTTTTAGGTGCATTAAGTTAGTCTGAAATGGTGAGATTTGGCATTGACAAATATACCAACTGATGGGCATTTGACAGCAAGGTATCCACTAGTAAATGGGACTAACATTGGATTAACGTAGTATTACGTTAGCTAGCTATGCAAACAAGCTCTGTGAGGCTTAGCTAACTAAGGTTCTATTAAACCAAAATATTGCGACTTGTATGTCCAATATGTTCATGTAGCTAAACTATGTCCATTATGGCATGCATGTTGAGACAAGAAGAACAATATCTAGAGAGTCAACTAGCTACTTAGCTCTCTGTCTGTCTTACTTCAATGACAGTTTACATGTGAGCTAGTTGACAAGGCAGCGCATTGCTACTAGCGCTAAGCTATTTCAAGGACAACTCAGCCCTTCTCTACAGTGCAGCCCCGTTGACATTTCCGTGAAAACATGCCAAATTAAACTCCTGGCTTTACCTGGCGAGTTAAATTTGACGAGACTGTGTTAAAATTGAAGCAGCAATTTCCGCATTTCCAGAGAAAAGATCCCACGGTTCTTCCACCGGAGGCCGCCATGTTTGCTATACGACGCTCTGGTGAAAACAGGAAGTACGTCGATAGCAAAAGCGTTTGCATTTGCATTTGTGTTACAATGTAACTGTTACAATGTTACTACATTTCATTTCTCACTGTATATTTGGCAAAATTCGGATACAAAGTATTTGTTTCTACAAAACAATAACCGTATTTGATATATCCATAGAATAACTAGAATAAATGTATAGGTTTTCAGTCCCTTTGTTGCATCCAACAATTAGTTGAAAAGATAGGTATTATAACAAATATGTGTTTTTATTATTATGGGATATGAGGGCACTATGGGATATGAGGGCAGCATTATACTAGGGGATATATACTATGGGATATGAGGGCAGCATTCGTAATTTTGGTCAACGTTTCGTGTGGAACCCTAATTAGTAGGTAACAATTGAACTGGTACAAATCACCCAACCCTACTTACTACACATGTTCAGATGAGCCACGACAACTAAATAACAAACAGCTATACAACTATAAAACGTAACCACTATAAAACTACGCAAACAACAACCATACAACTATACACTATACAACTGTACAGAAGTATACTATAATACAAGTATTCACTATGCTTCAGATGTAAAATAAGTGTTGGATACTTGGACTCAACCTTCATGGATTTAAAACCATATAGGATTGTTGTAGGCATTGGCTGGAGGGAGTTTCCACCATTGCTAGTTTCCAAATGTTAAAATACTATTAATAAGAAACTCTTCTCTCCACTGCGACTTCCTGGTGTTGTGTAAGGTCCTCCGGAAAAGTTAAGAGTAAAAAAACGAGTTGTTCTATTATGAGACGACAAAGTAGAATATCATCTTCAAAACGGAGATTACATAAAGTAAATATTTCAGAAATGAATCCACACGACAGAGCAGAGTGAGTGAATGGAGTACGGGTTATATAGTATAAGGGAGAGTAGTATCGCCTGGACTGAGTAAGAGAACATTGATTTAATGTTATGTGTTAATAAGTCTGACGTGGATCAGTACACACTGTTAAAAGGAGGTACTGCCTCTCACAATGTTTTTCTTTAAATCTACTTTTTATCAAACCAGCTCTATATGAAGTGTTTGTGTAGTTAATTCACTTGTACTTGGTGGAGAGGAAGGGCTTACAGATGGACATGAGGAAATGGGTTAGGAACTGTGAGCAGTGGTTGAAAAGTACCCAAATGCCATACTTGAGTAAAGGTAAAGATACCTTAATAGAAAACGACTAAAGTAAAAGTGAAATTAACCCAGTAAAATACTACTTGAGTAAAAGTCTAAAAGTATTTGGTTTAAAATATACTTAAGTATCAAAAGTAAATGTAATCGCTAATATATACTTAAGTATCCATATTAAAAGTACAAATCATTTAAAATTCCTTATATTAAGCAAACCATTTATTTTTTTACGAATAGCGAGGGGACACTTCAACACTCAGACATCATTTACAAACTAAGCATTTGTGTTTAGTGAGTCTGACAAATTGGAGGCATTCGGGATGACCAGGGATGTTCTCTTGATAAGTGTCTGAATTAGACAATTTTCCTGTCCTGCTAAGCATTCAAAATGTAACTAATACTTTTGGGTGTCAGGGAAAATGTAAGGAGTAAAAAGTACATTATTTTCTTTAGTAATTTCTTTAGTAATGTAGTGAAGTAAAAGTTGTCAACAATACCTCAAAAAACTACTTAAGTAGTACTTTAAAGTATTTTTACTTAAGTACTTTCCACCACTGACTGTGAGTATATTTGGGTGTGTACACTTGAATTCTGTTTGATGTATAAACATATTCACCAACATTCTTCTCTTTGTTACAGCATGTTTCGGCTTACAGTGGTGAGACAATGTTGGGGACCAACTGGTTCCTACAGGGAGGAGGTGGATCAGTGAAACGCTTTGTACCTTGGCTCTCCCTTCAGTTCACCAGACAGCAGAATGAAGAGCAGAGCTTCACACGAAGGGGAGAAATAAATGACTAATGATCACTACTGTAAGTTGTTGGGTCGTGTGTAATATGCTAGTGATACAGTGCATTTGAAAAGTATTCAGACCGTATTCTGACTTTTTCCACGTTTTGTTACATTACAGCCTTATCCTAAAATTGATTCAATTGTTTTCCCCCCTCATCAATCTACAAGCAATACCCCATAATAACAATGCAAAAACAGGTTTTTAGAAATTTTTGCAAAATTATACAAATCAAAAAAACGTCTATTACATTTACATAAGTATTTAGACCCTTAACTCAGTACTTTGTTGAAGCACCTTTGGCAGAAATTACAGCCTCAATTCTTCTTGGGTATGACGCTACAGGCTTGGCACACCTGTATTTGGGGAGTTTCTCCCATTCTTCTCTGCAGATCCTCTCAAGCTCTGTCAGGTTAGGTGGGGAGCGTCGCTGCACAGCTATTTTCAGGTCTCTCCAACGATGTTTGATCGGGTTCAAGTCCGGGCTCTGGCTGGGCCACTCAAGGACATTCAGATACTTGTCCCAAAGCCACTCCTGCGTTGTCTTGGCTGTGTGCTTAGGGTTGTTGTCCTGTTGGAAGGTCAACCTTTGCCCCAGTCTGAGGTCCTGAGCGCTCTGGAGCAGGTTTTCATCAAGGATTGCTCTGTACTTTTCTCTGTTCATTTTTCCCTTGATCCTGACTATTGTCCCAGTCCCTGCTGCTTAAAAACATCCCCACAGCATGATTCTGCCACCGCTATGCTTCACCGTAGGGATGGTGCCAGGTTTCCTCCAGACGTGATGCTTTGCATTCTGGCCACTCTACTGTAAAGGCCTGATTGGTGGAGTGCTGCAGAGATAGTTGTTCTTCTGGAAGGTTCTCCCATCTCCACAGAGGAACTCTGGAGCTCTGTCAGAGTGACCATCGTGTTCTTGGTCACCTCCCTGACCAAGGCCTTTCACCCCCGATTGGTCAGTTTGGCCGGGGGACCAGCTCTAGGAAAAGTCTTGTTGGTTCCAAACTTCTTACATTTAAGAATGATGGAGGCCACTGTGTTCTTGGGGACCTTCAATGCTTCAGACATTCCCCAAATCTGTTCCCCGACACAATCCTGTCTCGGAGCTCAACGGACAATTCCTTCGACCTCATGGCTTGGTTTTTGCCCTGACATACACTGTCAACTGTGGGACCTTATATAGACAGGTGTGTGCCACTCCAAATCATGTCCAATTAATTGAATTTACCACAGGTGGACTCAAGGATGATCAATAGAAACAGGATGCACCTGAGCTCAATTTCGAGTCTAATAGCAAAGTGTCTGAATACTTATGTAAATATGGTATTTCTGTTTTCACTTAGTCATTATGGTGTATTGTGTGTAGAATGATGAGGAAAGAATTGTATTTAATACATTTTAGAATAAGGCTGTAACGTAACAAAATGTGGAAAACGGAAGAGGTCTGAATACTTTCTGAATGCACTGCATATTCAAAGCGTTGTTTTTCGCTTAGCCAGTAATGTCGGTTATAGACACTTTCTAGTTTGAGTCGCAAGAAAATACCAAGAAAATACCAATCCTGGTCCTGGAGAGCTAGGTGTGCAGGCTTTAGTTCCAGCCCAGTACTAATACACCTGACTAGCTACAACGGTGGGACTGTAATGATTTTCCCGGGTAGGGGGCTTGGATGCATTCGACTTTTAAGAATGCTGCATGACTTTCATGGCAGATGAGTCATGTGTATCTGAAGTCTATTGCAGATATCTTTCTCATGTCTTATCCTCAGTGATCCAAAATGTCTTCTGTTGCTGAGCTTCTGCTGGCCACTCTGGAGGACCTGCTCGAAGTAGATCTAAAGATGTTTAAATGGCGCCTGACCCAGGACGTGCTGGAAGGCTTTCCTCACATTCCAGTGAGCCAGCTGGAGAATGCTGACAGACTGGACATTACAAACACGATGGTGGAGACCTATGGTCCTGAGGGAGCTGTGAAGATCTCACTGGAAATCCTGAGGAAGATGAATCAGAACCAACTGTCTGATAGGTTAAAGAACCAGTACAATGAGGGTGAGACAACAGAAGCAGCAGGTTAGACAATTATACTACGTTTAAGATTATTATCATTTTTACATAACAAGCAGCAACACATGGCAGGCAGCAGAAAATCCCAGACGAAACTGATGTACTACAAGAGCTTTCTTTCACTCTCTCTCTCTCTCTCTCTCTGTCTCTCTCTCTCTCTCTCTCCCTCTCCCTCTCTCTCTCTCTACCTCTCTACCTCTCTCTCTCTCTCTCTCTCTCTCTACCTCTCTCTCTCTCTCTACCTCTCTACCTCTGTCTCTCTCTCTCTCTCTCTCTCTCTCTCTCTCTCTCTACCTCTCTCTCTCTCTCTCTCAGCCCCGAGTGTTCCAGTGGTTTTAGAAGTCAGAGGTAAGCTGTTTGAATCAACACAACAGCACCCAGCGGGCAGAATTTGAAACGTGCATATGCCGTGTTCACATACTGTTGGAGTTATTGGACGGCAGGTAGCCTAGTGGTTAGAGCGTTGGGTCAGTAAACTAAATGTTGCTGGATCAAATCCCTGAGCTGACAAGGTAAAAATCCACCGTTCTGCCCCTGAGTCAGAGGTAAGCAGTTAACCCACTGTTCCTAGGCTGTCATTGTAAATAAGATTTTGTTCTTGGCTGACTTGTCTAGTTAAATAAAGATAAAATAAAAATCGGAAATGTCTAGTTCCGACTGGGACGTTTCACTTGAACAACTCTCCCAGTCGCAATTACAGTACAAGTGGGAAACTCAGAGAAAATGTTGTGGTGATTGACTTTCTCAACCAAAAGATGACCATAAATCTATTTTTGACAACTACGACATCATCAATATGGATAATGTATGTAGTTTGACCATATTGTCAATGTTTTGCAAGCTTGCTAACTTTATTATTAGTAATGTTATCTAGCCTATCAAGCTAGTTGTATCACAACCAGCCGTGAGTGGGAGTCCCATAGGGCGGCGGACAAATGGTCCAGCGTCGTCCGGGTTTGGCCGGTGTGGGCCGTCATCGTAAATAAGAATTTGTTCTGAACTGACTTGCCAAGTTAAATACAGGTTAAGTAAAAAAGCACAAGAATGAAACAGTCGTATTTCCGACATCACAACTAGACGAGCATGTGAACATGGCAATAGCAGCAGGATAAGGTTTTGAGTTGGAGGTGCTGACCGGTGGGTGGGGGTGGCTTTAATTCATGCAATTCTACATCGTTTTACATGAAGTCCCAGCCTATACTCTGACACTGACAAACTGAGATCAATAACAATGACCTCGTCTTGAATGCAACCAATAGCCACATTTTTTAAGATAAGCTATTGCTCCTTGGTGGCTAGATTATGCTCTCTTGTGTAGCCTAGTACTAGCACTTTCAGCACCCCTAATTCCCATGGGAATGGACAGGTGACTTCATTTTGATGTCATATTCTGGTAGGAAACTGGTTCTGGTTGAGAAGACCAGATAAGATACAGTGCAGTCGGAACGTATTCAGATTAAATCATCCCCCCCCCCCACTCATCAATATTCACACAACACCCCGTTATGACAAAGCAAAAACAGGTTTTTAGATATTTTTTGCAAATGTTTTAAAAATGTTAAACTGGTATCACATTTACATAAGTATTCAGACCCTTTACTCAGAACTTTTGTTCAAGCCCCTTTGGCAGTGATTACAGCCTCCAGTCTTTTTGGGTTTGACGCTACAAGCTTGGCACACTTGTATTTGGGGAGTTTCTCCCATTCTTCTCTGCAGATCCTCTCAAGCTCTGTCAGGTTGGATGGGGAGCTTTGCTGCACAGAGTCTCTCCAAAAAATGTTTGATCGGGTTCAAGTCCAGGTTCTGGCTAGGCCACTCAAGGATATTCAGAGACTTGTCCTGAAGCCACTCCTGCGTTATTAAAGAGTTCAATCTTGGTTTCATCAGACCAGAGATTCTTGTTTTTTATGGTCTTTTTTATGGTTTTGTTGCCTTTTTTGGCAAACCAAACCCGACCTTCAATGCTGCAGAAATGTTTCGGGTACCCTTCTCCAGATCTGTGCCTCGACACAATCCTGTCTCGGATCTCTACGGACAATTCCTTCGACCTCATGGCTTGGTTTTTGCTCTGATATGCACTGTCAACTGTGGGACCTTATATAGACAGGTGTGTGCCTTTCCAAATCCTATCCAATCAATTGAATTTACCACAGGTGGACTCCAATCAAGTTGTAGAAACATTTCAAGGATGTTCAATGGAAACAGGATGAACATGAGCCCCATTTCCAGTCTCATAGCAGAGGGTCTGAATACTTATCTAAGTAAGATTTTCATGTTTTTTAAATTTTTAATACCTTTGCAAACATTTCTAAAAACTGTTTTCGCTTTGTCAAGTATGAGCTATTGTGTGTAGATTGAGGAAATTGTTTAATTTAATACATTTTAAAATAAGGCTGTAATGTAACGACATGTGGAGAAAGGGAAAGGGTCTGAATACTTTCCGAATGCAGTGTATACCAGATTATTTTTTAAATTGAACCTTTAGGCAAGTCAGTTAAGAGCAAGTTCTTATTTACAATGACGACCTACACCGGCCAAACTAGGACCACGCTGGGCCAATTTTGTGCCACCCTATGGGACTCCCAATCACGGCCGGTTGTGATACAGTCTGAATTCGAACCAGGTTGTCTGTAGTGACGCCTCTAGCACTGAGATGCAGTGTCTTAGATAACCAGGTAACAACCAGATAACAACCAGATAACAACCAGGTAACAACCAGATAACAACCAGATAACAACTAGGTAACAACCAGGTAACAACCAGATAACAACCAGGTAACAACCAGGTAACAACCAGATAACAACCAGATAACAACCAGATAACAACCAGGTAACAACGTCTTCTATCATGCCGACATCGAGACATCATGTAAAATATGTCATATTTTGGTTATTTTCTGGTGAAATAACCAGATCATTTATGGTTGCTAAAAAGACATTTGACAAAACAACCTGACCAAAACATGTCATAATGACATCAATACACACACACAAACACATACCGTTACCATGGCAGTATATAAAAAGTAAACTCACTGGATCTTTGTTTTTTCTTGCAGTCCAAGACAAACTGAAATCCTACCTTAAGAAGAAGTACGGCTGTATATACGAGGGGACGTCAAAGGAAGGTGATTTCATCTACCTAGACCAGATCTACACTGAGCTCCATGTGATCGAGGGGGCCTGGGGAGGGGTCAGAGATGAGCATGAGGTCATACATCTGGAATCTAGAACACCAGCCACAGGAGAGACCACTATTGAAGCCAACAACATTTTCAAACCCCGACCTGATCAAAAGAAGCCAATCAGAACAGGGCTTACACTGGGCATCGCTGGCGTGGGAAAGACTGTCTCCGTTCAGAAGTTTATTCACGACTGGGCAGAAGGAAAGGAGAACCAAGACATTGATTTCATCTTTCCACTTCCTTTTTGCAAAATTAATTCTAATATAGGAGAAAAGGACTGCAGTCTGATTGAACTGCTTCATCAATTCTTCACTGTCATGGTACCGGTGAAGACCCTGGGGGAAGGTTCTAAAGTTCTGTTCATCTTTGATGGTCTGGACGAGAGCCGACTTCCTCTGAACTTCAACAGTAAGGTTCTGACAGACGACACAAAGCCAGCCTCGCTGGACCAACTGATCACAAACCTCATCACAGGAGAGCTCCTCCCCTCTGCTCTCATCTGGATAACCTCCCGACCTGCTGCAGCCAATCAGATCCCTCGTCAACACATCCACCAGTGGACAGAGGTACAAGGGTTCAACGACCAACAGAAGGAGAAGTACTTCACAAAGAAAATTAGTGATAAGAACCTGGCCAGCAGAATCATCAACCATGTCAAGTCATCAAGGAGCCTCCACATCATGTGCCACATACCAGTGTTTTGTTGGATTTTATCCACTGTTCTAGAGAAGCTGTTTGATGAAGCAGGGAGTGGAGATTTGCCCAAAACCCTGACTGAGACATACTTACACTTCCTGATCTTTCAGACAGACAGGATGAGAGCAAAAGGGAATTCCGTAGGAAGTGACAACATAGTCCTCAAACTTGGAGAGCTGGCATTTCATCAGCTGGAGAAGGGATACCTTATCTTCTATGAGGAAGACCTCACAGAGTGTGGCATTGGAGTCAGAAAAGCATCCGTGTACTCAGGATTGTGCACCGAGATCTTTAAGGTGGAGGGGAGGACCAGTCAGAAGACAGTGTTCAGCTTTGTTCATCTGAGCATCCAGGAGTGTCTTGCTGCTGTTTATGTGTTTCTCACATTCATAAACTGCAATAAAAACCCACTGGTCCAACAGAACTCCTCCTTTTTGCGGAAACTTCGGAAACACCAACCTATGATGAACTTACTCAAGAGTGCAGTGGACAAGGCCCTAAAGAGTAAGAATGGACACCTGGACCTGTTCCTCCGTTTCCTTCTGGGCCTCTCACTGGAGTCCAATCAGACTCTCCTACAAGGCCTACTGACACAGACAGGAAGCAGCTCACAGACCAATGAGGAAATAGTTGAGTACATCAAGATGAAGATCAGGAAGAATCCCTCTCCGGAGAGATGCATCAATCTGTTCCACTGTCTGAGTGAGCTGAATGACCATTCTCTAGTAAAGGAGATCCAAACATACCTGAGCTCAGGAAGTCTCTCAGCAGCCAAACTGTCACCTGCACTGTTTTCAGCTCTGGTGTTTGTGTTGCTGACTTCAGAAGAAGAGCTGGATGTGTTTGACCTGAAGAAATACTTTAGATCAGAGGAGGGTCTTCTGAGGATGCTGCCAGTAGTCAAAGCCTCCAGAACAGCCCTGTGAGTA
Source organism: Oncorhynchus clarkii lewisi (assembly GCF_045791955.1). Taxonomy (NCBI): domain Eukaryota; kingdom Metazoa; phylum Chordata; class Actinopteri; order Salmoniformes; family Salmonidae; genus Oncorhynchus; species Oncorhynchus clarkii. Next base: position 16,365,112 of record NC_092164.1, on the reverse strand, counting down.
ACTGTTAGGGCATTTTAAATACTGATCATCAGGATATATATATATATATATATAACAAGTTTTAATGACTCCAACCTAAGTGTATGTAAACTTCCGACTTCAACTGTATATATATATATATATATATATATATATTTTATATATATATATATATACAGTTGAAGTCGGAAGTTTACATACACTTAGGTTGGAGTCATTAAAACTTGTTTTTCAACCACTCCACAACTTTCTTGTTAACAAACTATAGTTTTGGCAAGTCGGTTAGGACATCTACTTTGTGCATAACACAAGTCATTTTTCCAACAATTGTTTACAGACAGATTATTTCACGTATAATTCACTGTATCACAATTCCAGTGGGTCAGAAGTTTACATACACTAAGTTGACTGTGCCTTTAAATAGCTTGGAAATGTCATGGTTTAGAAGCTTCTGATAGGCTAGCATCATTTGAGTCAATTGGAGGTATACCTGTGGATGTATTTCAAAGCCTATCTTTAAACTCTGTGCCTCTTTGCTTGACATGTGAAAATCAAAAGAAATCAGCCAAGAACTCAGAAAAATATTGTAGACCTCCACAGTTCTGGTTCATCCTTGGGAGCAATTTCCAAACACCTGAAGGTTCCACTTTCATCTGTACAAACAATAGTATGGCAAAGTATAAACACCATGGGACCACGCAGCCGTCATACCGCTCAGGAAGGAGACGCGTTCTGTCTCCTAGAGATGAATGTACTCTGGTGCAAAAAGTGCAAATCATTCTCGGGGCAATAGCAAAGGACCTTGTGAAGATGCTATCTATATCCACAGTAAAACGAGTCCTATATCGACATAACCTGAAAGGTCGCTCAGCAAGGAAAAAGCCATTAATCCAAAACCGCCATAAAAAGCCAGACTACTGTTTGCAACTGCACATGGGGACAAAGATCATACTTTTTGTACTTTTTTTTTTTTCTGGTCTGATGAAACATAAATAGAACTGTTGGACATAATGACCATCGTTATGTTTGGGGGACAAATGGGGATGCTCGCAAGCCAAAGAACACCCTCCCAACCATGAAGCACGGGGGTGGCAGTATCATGTTTTGGGGATACTTTGCTGCAGGAGGGACTGGTGCACTTCACAAAGTAGTTGGCATCATGAGGAAGGAAAATCATGAGTATATATTGAAGCAACATCTCAAGACATCAGTCAGGAAGTTATAGCTTGTTCGCAAATGGGTCTTCCAAATGGACAATGACCCCAAGCACACTTCCAAAGTTGTGGCAAAATGGCTTAAGGACAACAAAGTCAAGATATTGGAGTGGCCCTCACAAAGCTCTGACCTCAATCCCATAGAACATTTGTGGGCAGAACTGAAAAAGCATGTGTGAGCAAGGAGGCCTACAAACCTGACTCAGTTGCACCAGCTCTGTCAGGAAGAATGGGCCAAAATTCACCCAACTTATTGTGGGAAGCTTGTGGAAGGCTACCCGAAACGTTTGACCCAAGTTAAACCATTTAAAGGCAATGCTACCAAATACTAATTGAGTGTATGTAAACTTCTGACCCACTGGGAATGTGATGAAAGAAATA
>NC_092164.1:16313538-16361038 GCF_045791955.1 Oncorhynchus clarkii lewisi | reverse complement strand
CCCAAATACAGTATATTTCAATCCTGCTCTCCCCCATTTAGATGCCTGTGATCTGACACTGGACCCAAACACAGCACACAGAACCCTCTCTCTGTCTGAGGAGAACAGGAAGGTGGAATGGACCTGGAGGGAGCAGCCGTGTTCTGATCACCCAGAGAGATTTGAGGACTATGAACAGGTGCTGTGTAGAGAGGGTCTGACTGGGTGCTGCTACTGGGAGGTAGAGTTGAGTGGGAGGGCTTGTATCGCGGTAACATATATAGGAATCAGCAGGAGAGGAAAGGGTCCTGACAGTCGGCTTGGAGCCAATGACAAGTCCTGGAATCTGAACAGCTTTTATGACAGTTACTCTGCCAGGCACAATTATAAGAGAACTGACATACCTGTCCCCACGTCCCGCTCGAACAGAGTGGGAGTGTATCTGGACTGGCCGGCCGGCATGCTGTCCTTCTACAGCGTCTCCTCTGACACACTGACCCACCTGCACACATTCCACTCTACATTCACTGAGCCCGTCTACCCAGGGTTTTATGTAGGCGGTGACACAGGGACTGTGACCCTGTGTCAGGTAGAATAACCTCCTGTGTCCTGGAGGAACACCTGAGTCTTCAGAGAAGTCATACTCCTTCCTGTTCAATCACATCTGAGTGACCTGATGGGATATGTTTCACTCTAATCATGACATGAATATACCGTACATCTCTAAAGCTGACTGACCTTGTAACTAGAATCACCCCATTGCTGTAAAAAACCTCCCATTTAAAATCTCGAGTTGTTATTGCTTTTCTTTATTGTTTGTAATAAAATGTTTCTAGAATGTTCCGTTTTTTTTACGTTCTACTTTTAGATACAATAAGCATAGGTGCTGTTGGCGTCTTTCAATATTTTACTAAAGTAGGATACATTGTACATACCACAGGAGGCTGGTGGCACCTAAACTGGGGAGGACGGGCTCGTGGTAATGACTGGAGAGGAATCAGTAGAATGGTATCAAATAACTTAATGCCATTCCATTTACTCCATTCCAGATATTATTATCAGCCGTCCTCCCCTCAACAGCCTCCTCTGGTACAGACACTTATTTGATATTATTGAGAGACTGGGGCACAAGGCAGTGAGCTGCAATAGGTTACAGTACATGAATGGGCAAGGGTAAACATCACTTCATAGGTCTATCAAGTAGTATGCAAGTGCAGATAATCTCTGCATCTAGAAGAGGAGGTAAGAAGCACACTGCAGACCTGGTTTGACTAGTTGTGTGTGTGTGTGTGTGTGTGTGTGTGTGTGTGTGTGTGTGTGTGTGTGTGTGTGTGTGTGTGTGTGTGTGTGTGTGTGTGTGTGTGTGTGTGTGGTGTTTAGAGATCAATGCTGTGTCTTCACTGAGATTACTTTGATAGAGTTGGAATGGGAATTCTGGGAGATGAATCAAAGTGAAGGGGCGCAGACTCCCGGCCCGTGCCAGTCGATATGGTGGCGTGGTTAATTCGCCTAAGGAATGCTGTCGTCAAGCTAATGATAAACGGTGTTTGCCCTGGTTTTAGCCACGAGCATGCCCCTGCTCACAAAGAAAAATAGTGTTCGACCCGTGGTCTCTAATTCACAGTGGGGGGTGAGGGGTGCCACATAAATCAAACCTCTGCCTCAGTCCCACTCTGACAGGACAGGAGAGCCTCAGCAGATTGGGTTGTGGAGATATGCGTGTGTGTGTGTGTGTGTGTGTGTGTGTGTGTGTGTGTGTGTGTATGTGTGTGTGTGTGCGCGTGCCGAGGAGAGAGTTCTTCATGTTTAAACTGTGAAACATGAAACTAGGTTCTAATTACTTCAAACAAGACAATGTTAGTGCTTCGTTTTTGTAATGGGTTTTAATGACAGCATTTTATTAATCTGGATTTCTGCGCTTAGTTAAAAATATATCTGAATAGATAACAAATACCTTGCCAACTGTTAGACTGAAAGAGATATACTGTATAAGGAGAAGTACATTCAAATATTGGACCTATATTATGGATGCCTGGTTGCTTGTTGGCACATCTATGATAGGCTACCTCGCTCACTCACATTAGGAAATTGGCTTCCATCCAATCCAGTCATTGTTCCGTATGGACTACCAAGGCATTCCAGCAGACATTCATCCTGAAAGACACGACAGACAACGATGACCTCCAGTCACTATGATGGCAGATTGAGTGACACTTATTAATTGTTGGCTATGGCCCACAAAATAAACCACACAACAAGTAATGGGGATATGAACACGCAATATGGCTGTGTGCCAAGTCTTCTAGCTTCCTCATCTCCACCACGTATGTTTCCAGGCTGGTCTGGCTGGCGAGGGAGGAGGGAGAGGGCTTACCAGCGAGCCAAGGCTTTATTCCTGTCGTCGTCTCCTCTGCGCTTTACGCTGATTCCCTAATATCCTTAGTGCCCTGTGCCGTGGATAAGCCCATCCCGCTGAAACATGGCTGTCATGCCTATAAGCCATTCATCGCTTTAAGAATCCATTATGGTCCATCCACAAACATGGACTCAGAGGGCCAGTCTGCACAAGCTCATTTTCCCTGGTATTTACCCCACTGATATGTAACAGAGAACCTCCTATAGATCACAATGGACGACAGGGGCTGTTGCAACCCTTTTGTGCATGGCCAGTAAATGATCAATGGATTCCCTTGGAGTATACCTTGTAGTTACTATATTATTACCATTCATGTGTATGTATCTACAGTATGCATATTCGTAAAGATTCCACCAAATTAGACATAGACAGTTAGAGAGGTAGTCATACAGTGTTGTGGGAATGAGAACATGTCCAAGGGCATCCTCCCCCAGCCTGTACTGATGTCCTCTAAGATAAGCTGGGTGATACCCTCTCTCCTCTCTAACCAAGGCCTAACAAGCTGCAGAAGTAGACAGCATCAATATATCAAAGGCATGATCTCCCTCTCTATATTTCTACTTCTATACCTACCTACCTACCTACCTATCCGCCTACCTACCTACCTACCTACCTACCTACCTACCTACCTACCTACCTACCTACCTACCTACCTATCTGCCTACCTACCTACCTACCTACCTACCTACCTAACTACCTACCTACCTACCTACCTACCTTCCCTCCGTACCTACCTACCTGCCTACCTACCTATCCGCTTACCTACTTACCTACCTACCTACCTACCTGCCTAACTAACTACCTACCTACCTACCTACCTTCCCTCCGTACCTACCTACCTGCCTACCTACCTATCCACCTACCTACCTACCTACCTGCCTGCCTACCTACCTATCCGCCTACCTACCTACCTACCTGCCTAACTACCTACCTACCAACTTACCTATCCGCCTACCTACCCACCTACCCGCCTACCTACCTACCTGCCTGCCTACCCGCCTACCTACCTACCTCCTACCTACCTCCTACCTACCTACCTACCTACCTGCCTGACTACCTACCTACCTACCTACCTACCTACCTACCTACCTACCTACCTGCCTGCCTACCCGCCTATCTACCTGCCTGCCTACCTGCCTGCCTGCCTACCTACCCGCCTACCTACCCGACTGCCTGCCTACCTACCCACCTACCTGCCGGCCATATTTATTAATAGTGTTTCCTATTCCTCTCCTTGGCTCTCTCGTTCCTCTGATACTCCTTCGAGACAAACAGGCTTGCAACCACCTACATTAATTCAAGACCCTGCTATTCTCTGTCAAGAGTTCCCCCAACTCATCCTTCATAGAGAATGCTTTGCATAGTGTAAACCGCTTGTCTCCTCTTAGTGTGTGTGTGTGTGTGTGTGTGTGTATGAGTGTGAGGGTGTGTGTATCCCCCAAATTGCTTAATAACTAATCTCAGAGGAGAGGCAGGCGTGAGGTGAGTGGAGAGAGAGAGTTGCCCCCCCCCCTTGTGGAAACAGGCGTATGCTTTTGTCATGGATGCCAGCGCACCATACATATCCCCAGGCCTTCTTCAACATCCCCCACCTCCTCCCTCATTCAGGAACAAGCATGTGTACCCAAGCCAACACTGATTGGCCTCTTATCTGTTGTGAGCGGAGGGAGGGAGGGAGAGAGGCAGGCAGTGATTGGAAAAGGCAGCCTGGGGATATGAGGCGACCACATGGTGTCGCGGAGCCAGTCCAGCGAGTAGCCTTCAAAACACACACACACACAGATGCACACAATGTGCCACACCTGAACAACTAGTATATTAGTACACACATACTAAAAGTTCAAAAGGACTGCTGACAATTTTGTCCAATATAAGTTTTCATACAGTATTAACACATAGGCCGGGATGGAGTTACCTTGTTGTGATAAACAGGCTGTGAGTGCATGTGTTAGTGTGTAAAACCCCATAGTACCATTTGAGCCCAGAGAGCAGGTCCCGGTCCTGGCCCCAACATGGCCCCTCACTGAGGGCCTCGGTTAGCAGCTGGGGTGCAGGACAGTTTAGGCTCTGACCTAATGCATCTCTAATGTGGCCAGGCACTAATGGCCTAACTTGGCCTGAGGCCAGTCAGACTGCAGCCAGCTTGTCTTGACCAAAACGCTAAAGAGACGAGCTGAGGTAATTGTTGTCATTCTATAATGCCTGGGGTCAAAAAGCCTATTTCGCCCACCACCACCTTAGCCAGCCTCAGGGTATAGGCAGCAGTGCCACGATGAGGAGGGTGGTGGTGGGTGGCATTGGTGGCCAGAGGGTTATAGTGGTTCTAATAATGGATGTCTATTCCACTCCTAACCAACATTTATCTTCAGCCCTTTGTCTCCTTACTCATTCTCTCATGGCAAAAGGGTTTTCTATCAACCCTGTAGTACAGTGGAGGCTGGTGAGGGTAGGATGGCTCATAATAATGGCTGGAACGTCACAAATAGAATGTCACAAACACATGGAAACCATGTATATGATACCATTCCACTGATTCTGCTCTAGCCATTACCAAGAGCCCATCCTCCCCAATTAAGGTGCCACCAGCCTCCTGTGTTAAAGTACCCTCAAGCTCAATTCTGGACCTCAAAGCCAGTTCCACTGCCTGTTTTCATTGTTCCCCTCTAATCAGGGACTGATTTAGACCTGGGACACCAGGTGTGTGCAATTAAACCAGCAGAAAACCAGCAGGCTCCGGACCTGGTAGGGTAAGAGTTGAGTACCCCTGCTATAGTGGATATTATTCATTTAAATGTTTTTATTTAACCTTTATTTAACTAGGCAAGTCAGTTAAAAACAAATTCTTATTTTACAATGACGGCCTACCCCGGCCAAACCCTCCTCTAACCCGGAAGACGCTGGGACAATTTTGCGCCGCCCTATAGGTCTCCCGATTACGGCCGGTTGTGATACAGCCCGGGATCGAAACAGGTTCTGTAGTGACGCCTCTGCACTGAGATGCAGTGCCTCAGACCGCTGTGTCCAGACTACTCTGCAGTAAACCTCAGGTTTACTATTAGACCTTCCATCTGGTATTGGTATTACTATCAGTGTGTCTGTGGTCTTTGACTAATCCCACAAACGGATCATCAGTGAACACTGATTCCCACAGCGAATCTAGTATGAGATCAGATGTCCCCGATCACTCTGCTGTGGCCACGGCCATTTTCCCACTCGTCCCGCTGAGCCACACAGTCTCCTACCGTGAAGACTGTTTAGCTAGATATCCTATCTCTGATGGCCATGAAATCCCCCCTCACAGCTGATCAAAGAGCAAAAGCATGAAGTGGAAATTAATTCACACTCGTGAAACCTTTTAATGAATAGAGACATTCTGCGGAGCGGAGACACAAAGCTGAACTGTCAGCGATTACCTGCTGGAATCAGCCTTCATCAATATCAGGCTAATTACAAAACACTCCTGGCAGGCCGTGAAACGAATCCACCACTGAGACAGATTGGACCGCAGCAGCTATAGATGTCCACAGATATTAGTATTTTTTAGCAAGGGCCCATAGGGAGACGGGGAGCATGGCTGACCTGCTGAGGAGAGGAGAGCTGGCTGGGAGAGCTACATTAAGCTAGCCACCCTCAGACTGAACACAGGGATTCACATCTAATGTCTTATTGGGGCTTCAGCCCTGGAGGTTTCTCTAGAGATCTTGACAATGAAACAGTAAACATGATTTAGTATGACAGGATATAACAAGCTATGATATAAAGTAAGTTACAATATAATACAGGATAACATCACACGGTTTACCATTTTCTAAGATAACACATGATATTTGTCAGTCCTTTTAGCTCCTTTGCTTCTCTTTCTGTCTTAGTTATGGGATGTCTCTGTATGGGTCTGGGTGTGACCATCAGGTGTCTGTGTCTCTGTAGTGGACCAGTGTGGCCCAGTGGCTCCCAGACCAAGCTTGGCTTCCGTCTAGCATATGGAACCACTTTGGAGAGCCCTCCCGCTCTCTCTCTCTCTCTGTATTAGTTTTCCTCCCTGAAACAAACTGAGGGGTTTACTTCCTTTCCCAGGATAAAATAAAGTAGTAGTCTCTTTTTCCTGCTCCCTCTTCCACCGGAGAGTTTTCTCATTTCAGGTGAGTGTCGAGGCAGAGGCAGGGAGTCCCTGCACCGGAGAGAGGGAGCAGCAGGAAGGAAGTCATTACAGCGTTGTGTGGAGAGGGGCGCTGGGGGCCCTGGGAGCCAGCTGGCGGCAGTTTGGGAGGAAGAGGTGCGCGGGAGGGGGGACCCAGACGGGACAGAGGAAACCTGAGCCCCTGGAAATAGCTGAGAATGCCCTAAGAAAAACTTCCGTCCGCTTCGTCCCACCAACATTTCCCATAATGGTCTCAGCCAAATAGGATGAGTAGGGGTCTCCCCACACCCTACACCAGAGACACTTAGAGAGACAGGACTCATACACATACATGCACGTACACACAAAAACCACTAATAAAGAAGTTGGGGAACTGTTTTTTCAAGATGGAACAACTTGTTTCACAGTGAGCTTATCTTACTTCCTACTTTATGCCCGTGCTGAATCAGACTGGTGCTAGTTGCAGTGAAGACCTTTCTGGGCAAATAAATATTCAGATATTTGAACATGGAAGTTGAAAGTCAGGGAAATTCCAGTCTGTGTGCAATGTGGTAGTGTGAGCTTTTTACATCTATATTCATATTGTTTTCATTTTGCCTGCGGTTGGATGGAGGTTTGGAGAGAAATCTAGCATGTAGTCGCAAATCAATCATAGTTTATTACAAAAAAAGATTTGTCTGAAAATAATGCTTTTATCCGACTGCGTGACAGGAGTTTGACTCTACATTCTCCTCAAGTAATCTGTGGATGCATGGAATATCACAGCAATGACAGTCAGTGGGAATGACTTGTTTTCTACAGTCTTCATGGATCCTTCAACACGATGAGACCAGTTGGTTACCACTGTTTCACCACATAACGGATTTGGTTGTTGTATTGTCAATAACTGAAATTGTACATCGTCAAGTCTTTTCATGTAGACCTTTGAGTTGTCCTTGGTTGAACCATTACAAGCTTTCCTTTTTTCATTAGGGGAAATGGTTGCAATTAACACAATGAAAAGGAATAATGTTAACTATTAGAGTTAACAATATTGTAGGCCTATGTCGAATAGAGTCTTAGGATTGATATTTGAATTCAATAGATAGATTGATGGCCCGACTAGTTTGATTAATGAGTTGACAATCTTTCCGTTGATCGATCCCCCTCCCTCTCTCCCCCTCTGTAATTACAGTGATTGTGCAGATCCAAAATGACACGCCACGCTTACAACCTCAAATCACAGCCAGGGTAGGTAGTCCTAGAGACAGGAGCAGTGAAATCATTTTGGGGGAAATCACTGTAAAGAAATCAGCCGTCTGACTGAAAGGCTGCGGCGGCAAATTGAGACTATAGTCAAGGGTCCAATCTGGGAGGCATTTTCTCTGTTGATCAGAGGGTCCTGGGAACTACTGCTGGGCTCCATAGACATCTGCTCTGGCAATTTCACCACACTGTAGCTTGCAAAGGTTAAACCACTAAAATGTAATATTTGCCTAGAGGGGGTCAAGGCAGAGCAATTACAAGGTACAATCGGCAGGGCTAATCAGCTACTGCGGCACACAGGGGGGTGGGGGGGGGGGGGGCTGGGCAAATAAGCCCTGATCAGAAGACCTGTTCTCCTTTCCTCCCGTGTCTCTGTTTACTTATTAAACCCTGTTCTCATGTTCAAGCCCCCCCCCCCCCCCCCCCCCCATCAGCCCAGCAGGTACGTTTAGCTCCTGACACTTTTAAATGGGACCACACTTTACTGAAAGTCCTGTTAATCAGTATTGGTGCCCTTTGTGGTAGACAGGGGTCTTAAATAACTATTTTCCAATCTGGCTGGCATTAACACCTATGGTGGAGGATGGGTATTGAGCCTAAGGACTGGAAACAAAGGCATGTTGCCCAGGAGTAGATCTGTATGTGTATGTACTACATGTATGTAGGGTAGACCGGGGCACAGAGTAACAACGAAATAACTCCAATTAGAAACCAGTTAGAAAGCTGCTAATCAACGTGAAAATGATTGGTTAGTGTATCTACACACAAGTCGTTTTGTATTTTTCTGATTATTGACATGTGGAACATCCCTTATGTTTCTAATCATATAGGATTTTTATCAGTAAGAATAAGTATTTTCATTGGTGTAGTTGATTACAATTATTCTTGTATTTTCTCACAAGACTCAGATTAGATGCAAATTGCAACATTTGTTACTATTAAACCCCTTACCTAAAATTCAATGGTATTTTATATGGCATATAGAGACAGTTACATAATGATATAACATTTCACTTCTTTACATCAAGTTTCCCAGCACAACTAAGAGAATACCGTAAAACATAAACACATTCATACTTTTGAATACTAAACGTATCTTATATAAAATATATAAAAAAATTTACCTAAAAGACTAAATGAAAATTTTCACATATAATTTTCAAATCAAAAAATTGTTCAATTACCCCAATTTTTTTTTTTTTTTTTTTTTACAATTGAAGACAGTGTTCCATTTAACCCTGCAGCCTGTTACAATGAGCCCGCCTACATTTTGACTGCCACCACTTGTAAACGACTGGTATGTCCTAGAAATGTACTTACCGTGTGCAATGGTAGCTGAGATATGTGTTGTTATATTATGAATATTATGAATCTAACTCAAATAATGTTTCATAAATAGGCAAAAGACCAAAACTGTTACTTTGTGCCCCGGTCTCCCCTACATGTCTGCTCATTATCACATCATTGAAGGGGGTGGGGGCAATAATCTTTCACTGTTGTTTTCATGCCTACTCTTTGACACCAACGTGGTAATGAGTGTGTATCAGCACCAGGATTAATGTACAATACAGTACCACTGTCTGTTGTACAACACTTTTCAACAAGGCTCAGGAACAATTACTGGTAATTAAATATGTGCCAGTTACTGAAAAATATAATTATGTCCTTGGTGTATAACACCAATTAATTACTTTGATTTCAGCGAGTAGCAAAGCTCTTTAAACAACGGTGCGTGCTGATTCATATAGAGCACATACTTAAAAACGGGCATATTCTGTTAGTTAGTTAGTATCTATGTGATAGAGATGTGCTCCTAACAGAGAAGAGTAGACCAGAGGTAAACCTTTAACATTATGTACATTCATTGGAATATTTTCTTAACCATTTATATTTTGCCCAAAAAGTTACAAGTAGTTCATTTGTGATGTGTCACATTAGAATGACGTCACTAGTCTAAATGTATTTTATTTTATTTAACTAGGCAAGTCTGTTAAGAACAAATTCTTATTTACAATTTTTTGAACATTATTACGACGGCCTACCCCGGCCAAACCCAAACCCGGACGACGCTGGGTCAATTGTGCGACGCCCTATGGGACTCCGGTTGTGATACAGCCTGGAATCAAACCAGGGTCTGTAGTGACGCCTCTAGCACTGAGATGCAGTGCCTTAGACCGCTGCGCCACTCGGGAGTCAAAGACAATACCTGGTCATCTTATGATCTTTCATACTTATTTGGTCCTTTATTGACCAATCTGCCTCCCCCGGCTTCTCCAGGTGTACTGCACACTACTAGTCATGTGACTTCCCCATTCATTCCTCTCTATACAGATGACACAGTCTACGCTGCAGACTGCCATCCTCTGGTGCTGCCCAGCTGGCAGAGACACAGGACTAACACTGGTCCTATTCACACTCTAACCCCTCCCTCCCTCCCTCTCTCCTTCCCCCTTTCCCTTCTTCCCTCCCTCCCACTGTACAGTCGCTGAAGGACCAGTGTGGTTGCTATTTACCGATGACTGAAAAGGATGGTAAAAATGTCACTCCATCATGAAGAGTGAGTTGTGCTCCTACCTCATGTCTTTCAGAGGCTTGGTCATTGAATACGTACTGTATAAATCCAGGGCATAGGTCATGACCTGATGCCAGCGTATAAACATTATAGACGTAAGCTAGCAAGGCAACACGATTTCAAACTCCATATCCTCTCTGGTGTGGAGTTGAAACTACATGTGTGTAATATCCCTCAAAGCTCCCTAATACCTACGCAACCAGAAACTCACATTCTTATGCAAATATTCTATGTGTAGTTCGTAGAACAGAACTAAAGAACCAAAGAGAGGTGACAATGCATGAATTAACCACAAACTATCTTTGGGCCTGAGGCCTTAATACCTAACTTGAAAATACCTGTGTCCAACCATTAGTAATCTATTCAATCCCCAACCTATAAATGGTTACACAGCAACCCCTCTGAGGCAAAACCCACCAGATTCTCTCTGCTTTCAATCTAACTCTGGTTAATGAGATACAGAGTCACATTCCCTCTCTCCTCATCTCTCTCTCTCCCTTTCAAATGTTCTCTGTCACTCTCTCTCTCCCTTTCACATTTTCTCTCTGTCTCCCTCTCTATTCATCTCTCTCTCTCTCCCTTTCACATTTTCTCTCTCTCTGTCTCCCTCTCTCCCTTTCACATTTTCTCTCTCTGTCTCCCCCTCTCCCTTTCACATTTTCTCTCTCTCTGTGTCTCCCTCTCTCTTCATCTCTCTCTCTCCATTTCACATTCCCTCTCTCCTCATCTCTCTCTCCCTTTCACATTTGCTCTCTCTCCATTTCACATTTTCTCTCTCTCCATTTTCTCTCTCTCCATTTCACATTTTCACTCTCTCTCTCTCTCTCTCTCACTCTCTACATTTCACATTTTCTCTCTCTCCCTTTCACATTTTCTCTCTCTCTCTCACTCTCTACATTTCACATTTTCTCTCTCTCCCTTTCACATTTTCTCTCTCTCTCTCACTCTCTCCATTTCACATTTTCTCTCTCTCTCTCTCTCTCTCTCTCTCTCTCTCTCTCTCTCTCCCTTCTCTACCTTTCACACAATCTCTCTCTCTCTCTCTCTCTCTCTCTCTCTCTCTACCTTTCACATTTTCTCTCTCTCTCACTCTCTCCCTTTCACATTTTCCCTCTCTTTTTCTCTCTCTGTCTCTCTCTCTCTCTCTCTCTCTCTCTCTCACTCTCTCTCTCTCTCTCCCTTTCACATTTTCCCTCTCTTTTTCTCTCTCTGTCTCTCTCTCTCTCTCTCTCACACTCTCTCTCTCTCACTCTCTCTCTCTCTCTCACTCTCTCTCTCTCTCTACCTTTCACATTTTCTCTCTCTCTGTTTCCTTTGGGTCTCAGAGTATACAGTAATTCTATCTGCCAGCTTGCTCTAGCCTCCTGCTCCCATGGTTTAATCCATGCATGTATGCAAACGCACATGTCTCCTCAAACAATCAGCATGTCACTAGTGCATGTGTGAGGCTGCGTTCTTGTGAAGGGTGTGTGAGTGAGTGAATGTGTGTGTTTGAGTCTGTGCATATAGTATGCGCCTGTTTTGGCATGTTTGTACGTGTTTGCGTGTTTGTGCATATATGCGTACTTGTGTGTGTGTGTGTGTGTGTGTGTGTGTGTGTGTGTGTGTGTGTGTGTGTGTGTGTGTGTGTGTGTGTGTGTGTGTGTGTGTGTGTGTGTGTGTGTGTGTGTGTGTGTGTGTGTGTGTGTGTGTTGAGGATGGCCAGTTCTACATCTGTGTGTGTGTGTGTGTGTGTGTGTGTGTGTGTGTGTGTGTGTGTGTGTGTGTGTGTGTGTGTGTGTGTGTGTGTGTGTGTGTGTGTGTGTGTGTGTGTCTGTCTGTCTGTCTGTCTGTCTGTCTGTCTGTCTGTCTGTTTGTGTGTGTGTCTCACGCGAGTCCTCGCTCTTTGCGGTCTAAGTATTATTGACAAATCCATCACAGGCAGTGATGCATCGGCTCCCTGCTCACCCCACAGGACTCAGGGGCTGTCGCTGACATGCTGTCACCTTGGTAACTGCTGCCCAAGCGAACGGTCTGCTGGGATAGCTGACCTCTGTTGGCGGGCCGCCGTGAGGCAGCGGCAGGCGGGCGTGTGGCAGGGGATGTCACCGCGACCGGACCTCCTGAGGACGGGCCCTTCATGGTCCCAGCCATCGATCCATCAGCCCAGCCTCCTCCATGTCCCCGTCACTGGCCAGACCAAACCAGACCCTCTCTGGATACATTGATTCCAGTCAAACGTGAGAGAGGGAGGGAACTGTTTAGCATTTTGGGGCCAGACAGACAGGCAATGGTTGCAGGTAGCCTAGTGGTTAGAGTGTTGGACTTGCAACCGAAAGGTTGCAAGATTGAATCCTTGAGCAGACGAGGTAAAAATCTGTTGTTCTACCACTGAACAAGGAAGTTAACCCACTGTTCCTAGGCTGTCATTGAAAATAAGAATTTGTTCTAAACTGACTGGCCTTGTAAAATAAATCAAATAAAAATGTATTTCAACGATTAATTTGAAACTTTGTTGTGCACAGTTCAGGGATCCTTAAATTGAGATTCGAGTGTTAGGTTTTTTTTATTTGTAGTGAATTGATTTGGTTTGGTCTGAAGAGTATAATGTTTCGATTTTTAACCAATATCCACACAGTGAGATGTTTATTTATGATGGAAACTTTCTATTCTCTTGTCTATGTGAAATTGCAGTTGAGAATTTTTTTTTGTTTGTCAACACTTTTTAAAGAATGCATTTAAAAAAGAATAATATTTGTTTGGCCCTAGGCAGGCATCTGGACTAGTTCTCATTGTGAAGTATGAACAATATTCCCGAAGGGCGCTTTGAAGCGTTATTCATTGGCACTGGCCTGCTGTGGTTGTGGGCGTCAGTTGTTTGGAATGCTCTGTTTTGTGTGGAGCAGCCATCGGACACAAGGTCTGAGGCCGTAGATCGCCTGAACATCCTCTCTCTGCTGCGTATTGATATCTGAGAACCAAACCACATGTGGTGGTGAGCCTGGCTGAATACGCGACGCTTACTAGTTAAATGACAGCAGACCTTGGTTCAAATACTATTTCAAATATCGCAATTACTTTCACATACATTCGAAGTAAGTTCTCAGATATTTTTTATTTTAAAAGAGAAGTGGTTTAATATTTTAATGTATTTGGAAATACACTTGGAAAGTATTTGAAATGCTCAAATACACTGACTCAAATAGCCTACACGACCATGCATTTAACCCAGGTATTTGAAAGACCTGTCAAACACAATTTAGCAGACTTTTTTTTATTTTTCAATAAAATGTAATAACCACTCAAATACTCAAATAAAAGTACTTGTTTTGTTCAAAAAAAGTATACTACCCAGATACTCAAATACACATGTATTTGAACCCAGGTCTGAAGGACAGAACAGACATTAAGAACATCTAGAAATAGATACTAGATGTGATCAACAATCTATTAACTCAGAGGCATAATTCATCAAGTTATATGTTGAAATATGCAGTGGTTTAATTGGCTTGTGGACCAAAGTGTGCACTGTAGACTTAATGAGTTATCATATTGTGGTTTGAAAATACTAAACACACAATGTCAAGAGATAATCTGGTTGTCATTATTGAAACTGTCTGGGTTCTTTCCCTTGGTGGACATAGTTAGTTTACACACAGTGAAACCACCATGTATACCCTATACCTTACTCACATGCTGGGCCTGTTGGAAAGAAAACAACATCTTGATAAACAATGCCATCAGACATCCTCTCACCCCCATTAAATCAGTTTCCTGAAAAGGAGATGACATCATCAGAGCTATGATGTCATCCAGAGGACTCGGGTCTTGTAGGACTGTGTCGCCCTCAACTGTCCCACTCCCTCCTTAGTGGAGATGTCCAACCCTCTGGAGAGGTTTGGTAAGGAGAGGAGAGAAGTGGGCAGAGAGGAGAGTAGGAGAGTAGGGAATGACTGGTCAACAGCTGACTTTGATGATAAAACGCAGAGAACACAGAGGAAGAAAGGAGAGCGGGAGCTGTACAGTAGTTTGGTATATTGTCGTTTTACTGTATCTTACGACGCGGGTTGAAACTGTAATGGTAAAACTCTGTCTATGGAAGTGGGTATGAGACACACTAAGGCCCCTCCAGACATAGGTGATTTAACTGTGTTGTGCAGAAAGAAGTGAATGAGAGGGTCACCCCACTCTAGCGTAGGCTATCTAACAATAACATCAGGTTGGTCAAACATGCATGTGATTTCAAGTCCTCTGTATTTAATATATTCCTAAAACAATCCTAAAAAAAACATTTTTTGTATTTTGTGGAAGATAAGAATATACAAAGTTAAATTGGATGAAATGTATAGGCCTACTTTAAATACAATTATTTGCATGGGAAAGACATCCAAAATTGAACGAAATCTCCAGTCTTGAACGAAATCAAACTTACATAAAAAAACTAGCCTAACAATTACATTTAAGGGGAAAAGTTCGAGATAAGATCAATTCACGCATCATGACAAACAATTAGGCTCAACCTGTTGCAATTTTCAAACAAATTAAAAGTCAGAGAAAGTACATGTTTAAAATGATGTTGTTATTAATGTCTCGTGCATAGCAGCAGCGTTGTTTTCCCGAAGCGTTCAGGGCAAGAGGTCTGTCTATACGTAGACTACTATAACTCTCAGCGAATATTGTGATACATTTCAAATCAGGATTCGCTACATACGAATCCTCACGAATCCCCACAATATCGTATTATTAACGTAGCCTATATGATAAATATAATTTGTGTTTAAACAATGACGAAAACAGTTGACTTTCATTGATTAAAACAGTTTACATATTTAATATAATGCGCACATAAAGCGCACAAAGACATTCAGAGTAGCCTAATTTGTAAATGAATGTTCCCACTTGAAAATCTTGTTTTTATCGTGGTCTTTCCAATATCATCATTATTATCTGTATGCAATACTGTTTTTTTCTTAATTGTAGGAAACTAAATGAAAAGCATCTTCATTTTGCAGAATATTAGACCCAGCTATTAATTCCAGCAGATGGCGCTGTAATGTCATAGAAGCTTGGAGAGCCACATTTACCCTCAAATCCATTTCATACATCAAAGAGATGAATAATAAAATAATACATATTTGAAGTTATTTTCATAACATAGCGATATTTTCTACTACAAGAAATTTGACATGAGACAAAACAATCCACAGCAAATACGTGGCTTTGTTGTAGTTTCATGGCTGTATATGAAGTGCATCGAGGAAAAGTGATAAACGTTGGTATAATTTTTTGGGGAAAACTTGAAGCTTGCACATGATCTGAAGTTGGATTCTCATCTGTATATTTGAAGCATTACGTGTTTCCTCGTATCAAGTAAAGTACCAGCTTAGTAATAATAATAAAACAGCTGCTGTTGAACGCGTTATAAAGATGAATTTACTATTAATCATTATAATGGTAGGCCGAAGGCAAAACGGATTTAGGCTAAGTTTTTTCTCGACTTAAACAAAACAAATTGAAGACATCTTTTATCACATTTAAAATGACATGCCATTAATATTCCTGCCAAAGCTTGATACAGTTCTGTATTTAAACCCACCCTATAGATGTATCCAAAGTTTACTGATACATCTCAATATGTCAAAAACAGATGCAACAGACCTGATGAGGAAGAGAGTGCGGCGAGTGTCCATTCAACCCCCCCCCCCCCCCCCCCCCAATTCTGTACGCTCGAATATATAAAATCTTACCTCTGTGCAGATGACGTCCTGAATGCCCATACATCAGATGTATAGATGCTGTAGGAGGTTGGCGAGGTTGGTGAATGAAGCCATGCGTGCGTGACTGCGGGTATGTTTGTAATGTAGCAGGATCTCACGCACGGCTCTTCGTGGGCTGAAAGTGGGTTACCATAAACCCCGCGGTTCAACTTGGGTGAGAGACCTTTGTAGGGCAGACCAAAGCCGAGTCCTCCTCGATTATTTCACAATGGTCAAGTTGTCTTATCCTCATCGAGGAGTATGAAGGGATGGAGTATGAAGGGATGAGTGTGACTGGGTGATGTGCACTTTGTCTTCTTTACGGTGCCTGACCTGCAACTGACAAGACTTGTCAACTGTTCGTCCAGTTACATCTAGCCACTGTATTTTCAGGTTGTTGGATATGTCAACCTATTTCTTTAAACGTGAATCAATACCGCGTCTTGAAACGAAAGAAGGAAGCGGACAATAGATCAACTTGGTCTATTTCATTGTCTTTATTTGTTGACTGTTCGTTACTTTTTGTGTCTCACACACGTTTAGATGCATGTGCATAGGGCCGGTGTTTAGTAGGGCTACATTTGAATTGCATGACAAATTTAAAAATAAAACATTAAAGTCGGAGATATCTGTTTGTATTGTTGACAGGCGGATCAGATACTGAAGCATGTTAGTTTCGAGTACTTAGTTAAACAACTCTATTCTACCCATCCGCTGTGACCACGAAACCCTGACCTTCACGATTCATAGAAAGGAAACCCCAAGAGTCGCGTCACCGCCATACATATTTTAAAGCGTCCTCCTCCATTCTTGCCCGTGAGAATGTCAGGTCCGGTAGGCACGAGGCAGTCGGAATTAGGAATAGGCACCCCGCGTGCAGCACATCATGCCAATCCGTGGAATTCAATCTGTGCTTTGTACGGTCCAATCTCCGGACCCTCGCTGTCAGAATACCGAGTGATAAATGATATATAGTAGACCTATATTATGTATATGTGGTTATTATCGTGCAATTACATGTCCACCTTTTCCGTTTTAATTTGGATCTAAATACCTGTAAGTGAAGTCCAATAACCTACATGTTATAGGCAGGGATGAGGCCATAAGAAGTTGCAACGTTTATATTATATTAACTATTTATACATCTTCATGACTTTGAATCACATTAACGGACCCTGTATATAGGTTTCTTACTTCTCATGTTCTTCTTATTTAATATTTTTATTTCTCGTGTTTTTGTTCTACCTTGTTATTTTTTAGTACTACATTGATATTGATTACTGCATCGTTGGTTTTAGAGTTTGCAAGAAAGACATTTCACTGTACTTGTGCACGTGACATTAACAACTTGAAACGAATGCAAAATTATAATAAAATGTGCTACTGATTAGCCTATTGTATAATGCATGCATAATATAATATTGTAGATATATACAACGCAATGCCTTTGTGCTCAAGTTACTCTTCAAAACAAATTAAATCATAAAATCAATCATCACAATTGTGAACGTTTTTGTTATAATATCCCTGGTTACATCATTTTAAGTTGATTAAAGGTTTTATCTTTCACTTTCTGGAGAATAGGATGGTTACCTGCAGGCAATGAAATGCATATAAGGAATATCAAACCAACCCGTTTTAGAGGGAGACACTGGAGTCTGTGCCCGCAGAAAGGGAAACAGGAAGTTTCTGTCGTCAAGGGCCATCTCTGATGAAATGGAGCTTCATGTGGAAGTATTGACATAATATAACATAACCATGGGAAGCACCCTATTACAACGCCCATTAGACTTGGCCTACTGAAAAAGAGCTGGGCTAAGGGATTTAAAATATATATATTAGCAATAGAACAAAAGACCTAAGAAGAAGTTCAGTTTGGAAGGAGACGTCATGACTCGTAAGAGATTAGGAATATATCAAATAAATATACATTCGATTTTATCATCACATCAGTCAAGAGCAGAACTTGAGGGGGCTTAGATTTTTTTTGTGGTGGAATCTATATCACCGACAGAAGAGTACAATTTTCGCAACAGGATATGAACTATAGGCCATCGAGGAAGCCTCCCCATGGAAAACAACGCCGGTTTAATGCATATTCATGTGGACGGCACGTGGGAGGAGTAGAATGTGAGGGAAAAGATGGTGTGGGTCAAATTTTGACTGGGATATTAGACTTCCAAGGAATTCAAAACACTATACGTGCATGCATAATAGAACCGATGTTGTGAGAAATAAGCCTAAACTAAACCATATTAAACACTTTAGTATAGAGGAAATGTATTCCTCAATCTGCTATGACGTAATAACAATGTTGAAATCCTGTAAAGCGGTGCACACAGATTATAACATATTTGGCCTAAACGTCTAATGAGTCTAAGAGGACAATCTGAAGAATCCGGCTATTTCTCAATTTGTTGTGTTATGTTGTTGTTTTTCGGTCTTTGTTGTTGATATGTGTCACCCAAATCTACCTATCAGCTGTCCATAACGTTGCCATTCGTTATGCTAGGCCCATTGTTGCGCCGTGACTGAACGGATTTATTCTGAAGTGCAGAGAAAGTGTTGATATTTGAATAATGAATCCAAAAACACTCAACGTTAATCTGCCACATACTGTAAACCTAAACTGGGCGCATAGATGGACTTGCGGACGGACATCTAACCAAATCAAAAACGTGGATGAACATTTCTGCTACCACTGAATGGCTTGATCTGGTGGCGAAACAAATATTCTCTATGAAAAAGGCCTTATGGTGAACCCCATTGTGTTGAGAGAATGTCCAAACTGCAGGGCTTTGGGGTGACGGGGGGCCTCCCCCTTTAACCCGGGTAACAATTGTTCACGATTTAAAAGAGAAAGTTACGCTGCCATACAGATTCCACAACGAGAAATATCCTTATGCGTTATGGAGACAAAGGACTAGGCCAGGGTATTGGCCACCAGGTTTTGAAGACCCATGAAATGCTGAGCGAACAGGCTGGCTGGGCGAGAGAGAGTTTGTGCATAAAGCAAATTAAAACCCCAGTTATATTATTTTGTAAGTCTTTACATGTCACACTGTAAAAGATAAATATTATAATTGTCTATTAATGTGGATCATTTTGAGCCCTTCACACAGACAAATAATGCTACACAAGCACTTTTCCCATGCATGAATGGCAAACGCACAATGCACTAAGTTTGCATAATGGTTATAATTAATTTACTATTAAGCAATGCAGGTAATAATCCCTATACTAGACCCATAACGCAGTAACATCGATTCAGATCAAAATAATTTTGCAGACGTGGGAAACATCACACACGTCATGTGACATTTTCACATTTCGAATGTGGGCAATAAGCCCCAGATGATCAAATATGAAGAATATGCAAAATAATATAGATTTCCTGGACCTATTATATATTGTGTTATATCATGCCCCACCCATTTATTGGATTGGAATTATTGACAACAAAATTTAGTCAATGGGTTATCCCTCTTTACAAATAACCAATTCGATTATATTGGGTGCGTTGGTGGCGTAAAGTTGTTTAGGCCTATATGGATGGACGCGTGTGCTCACAATTATCTTGGCTATTTGAAATATCCAAACGAAACATATTCTTACTTTTTGTATGCTTATCTTAAATGATCCTACTTTTCTTTATAGGCATTTATGGAAAGTGCATATTGCAAGTGGAAGCTATCCAATACTACAAAAATATTTGTGTAATATTCCGTTCGAACCAAACTGCATGCGTCTATAATCAGAACGTTGGCTATAGCCACCCATTTCTCTGGGATTTCATGGATTCGAATGACCAAATCTACCCGCGTGTCTGACTGGCACTTTTATTAATGAGGACAAAGGAAAGTGATGCATACTTCTTCTATAACGTTGAATTCAGTTGCTAAGCAACTGGTGTATGGGAAATCATCCGCGAAATTTAAATCTTCGAGCGTGGATAGTGCATTTAGCTGAATAGTCAACTTGCGAAAAAGTTGGAGAGCCGAGTGCATTTCCAAGCTATAGGTTTCGTCCTAATTTCAGTCTTATAAATCGAAATAGTTTATATAGGCTGCAGTGTAGCATAATTTATGGCGTAGCATGCACTATTATGCAAATAGAGATGTAGCCTATCCACAGGCCTATAGGCCTAAACTGGACCAAAGTCACACAACATAGAACAAACATGCGCAAACCTTATAGGTATTGCATTCTCAACGCTAATGTCAATTTTACACAACAAAAGCTAATTCAAACATGGCAAAACGACATTATTGTATCTATTTGTATTTCGTTGGCTCCAATGTCCAATTTGATAGGCCTAATCAATGTCCAACTCATTGCCCAAAAGCCTGGTGTCAATGTGAAATCGCAAAGTTCTCTTTACGTATTATTTTAAACCATAAACCATACAATCTGTCAACGCCAAGACTACCATACTTTGAGGGTAACCTCCTATATTTAGACTAGCTATGCATTAGGTCAGCATCATGCTTATTGTGATGTTATCACACTAATGAGATTTATGTTTAATTTAAATCATCTCAAAAGGATGTTTACAATAATGGGAATTCGGAAGCAATAGGTTATAGTCACTGAAAAACGAGTTGTCCATACACCCTGCGCCATCCCATGCAAGAGCATATTTACACCATAGGCCTATAAGGAAAACATAAACAGTGTAGGATACAGTCATCACTTTGCAACTAAAAAGTAGAATATCCAATGCCAAAACTCTAATAATGTAATGATATGGATAGTATACAGTGTGTTCACATGCGCATGCATGTGCGTGTGTCAGATGAAGAATCTTGACCTTATGTGCATATTTGCAAAATAATAATACTGTTTCTCAAAACATAAATCAGGCCCTTGAGATATAACTTTCACTCTGAATATATGAATACACTGGCGCATGAAAACAATAACACGAAAATATATAGACTATACTGCTTTGAATCGAATCGTCTTACTCCTATACTGACGTAAGGCGAATGATTAAATATTTTACAAACAATATCAGTAGCAACATCTACCTTTATGTTTGTCTGTAAAACATGACGCACATCTCCGGTGAGATAGGCCTACAGCATTACCCAGAGCTATGGAATAAGATCGGCAAGATCCCCCATATTGGGCCTACTGAGGAAGTGTCACGCGGTGGATGTAAACAAACGCATAGACCGCACTTTGAGTGACTAGTCGTCTACGGACTAATTATAGGGCTAGATGATGCAAATGCTACATTATCAATAAAGTTATCGGATGCTACATAATCAATAAAGTTATCGGATGCTGCTGCTATGATGAAGGTGGAGAAGCGAATTAGTTAAAGATAAATATGAATTGTGAATAAATCAAATATAGCCCGGTGAAATTGTCAACTATAATTCCCTATGGGGCTCCAATAACATTGACAGTGGAGATGCACAGAGGTTCAGCGTTCGATATAACATAGGCCTATTTTCCTAAACTATAGTATTTTTTGTATACTTATGTTATGCAAATCTGTGACAAAAGTAGTTGGAACAAGAACAATCGGCAATTTCTCTGCGTTAACCTTTCTCACATCAAATAATATCACGAATGCATGCCTTGTTTCATAAACAAACGTAGCTAAATATTACATTCAAATATAAATCTCAAAACACACAATGACGTAATTTCATTCTAACAAATTTATTGGTCTCAATCAGCTCGTAAGGAATCACTACTGAAATTAAATTACAATCAAATTATCACATCAAAATATACCCTTATTACCTAACAACTGTCAATGTCAGCTTATGTTGATTTGTGCTCCTTTTAGAAACGAGAATACAAAAATGAAACAAAACAAATGAAGTCAACAATGAAAACAGGAAAGCAAAACATCTTACACAAAGTTCTGGGGGAAATAAATTACCGTTTGGAATAATTGATATGTATTCCGAATAGAATATTAAAACAAGTCATTTTGATGAAAAATATAAAGTAAATAAGTCAGATCAGCATCTGATCTAATGAATCTATATTGCCGGCTTTACAGAGTCTGTTGTTTATTAAAACCTACCAAAGAATACTGCTTAGAAATGGCAGCATGTATAGTTACATCCACAGCACCCATTCAGTCACACTTGGCAACGGAGAGGAGAAGAATTTCAAATAAGTGCAGCTGAAGATAATCTTTTCAAATGTCTATTTCTATTTCTTCATTCACGGTGTTCAAGTCCCATGAAAAAAAAATCCCATTTGAAAAAAAGAGGTGATCTTTTAGATCAGATGGCGGGGACAGTCCTGGTGAGTTTATATTTTATCATTAGGCGTGGAGGGCCTCAAAATCCCAATTCCTCTTTGTGAAAATTTAAACCATGCAGTCCTCCCCGCAAAAAATATGTTGGAAGCTTCGTGGATGCCACTCTTCTTCGTATTGATGCTGTTGCAGTTTTTGTTCCTTTGTTAAAGTAGGGGTTTAAAATGTCCCATTTTTAAATATACAAATGCCTGCCTCTTGTCTTTCGCAAATCAGATACAGGGTACAGGGGGAATCTTTTTAAAATTCTAATAGGACTACTTGCTTTGAAATTTCCAGTTGGTGTTGTTAATGCGCCAAAATTACCTGATGGAACGAACTTGTAGTCACCCTCTGGTCGGTCGGTTCACTCGGCCCAGTTAAACTTGCATCTTTTAAGTAATCTACTAAAAAATGTCCCTGAAAGAAAGAGCAGAAGGAACCTTTTAGGTTAAGACATTTCAGGGCTTGGGAGAAGGTTATCGGTGCGTTTTGGGGTTGGGTGGAAAAGGGGGGGTTGTTTTGTTCTGGTGAAAAATATATAACACATTTGCAGTCTTATTCCTATTCCATCACAATCACAGTATCAACAATGTTTTGGCTATCTTGACGATAGTCTGTGTTTTATCAGTTTTAATTTTATATAAAATATTTTTTAGTCTTGTGTTCTGCTCTATGTCTCACTGAACATTCGTTTGCAGTCCATGGAGGGGGGCGGTGTATCTGCACTCACATTGCCGACCTGCGAGTACACATCCTCTGGCGTCTGTGGCACTCCTGGTGGCGTCATCCTTTTTTCCTTCTGTCTCCTATTGCAAAACCACACTCTAACCACTTCTTTCTCCAGCTGCAAGTTGTCCGCCAGTGAGGTTATCTCTTGGGCCGAGGGTTTGGGGCATTTCAGGAAGTGGCTCTCCAAAGCTCCCTTCACGCTTACTTCGATGGACGTGCGCTTCTTTCGCTTCCTACCTTGTGCCGCTATCTTGTCGATGCTGGTCGGGCTGCCAGTGGTAGAATCCGCCTCCTCCAGCCATTTGTTTAGCAATGGCTTCAGCTTGCACATGTTTTTGAAGCTGAGCTGGAGAGCTTCAAACCGACAAATGGTGGTCTGAGAGAAGACGTTCCCGTACAGGGTGCCCAGGGCCAAGCCCACGTCCGCCTGCGTAAAGCCTAGTTTGATCCGGCGCTGTTTGAACTGCTTGGCGAACTGCTCCAAGTCGTCCGAGGTCGGTGTGTCCTCGTCGGAGTGCTGGTCGTGGCTGTTCACCCCTCCGTGGTGTTGCTGCTGGTGATGCGGATGCTGGTGGTGATGGTGGTGATGGTGGCTGCCGTGGTCCAGCTCTGGGGTGTCCCCCCTTACCAGACCCGGGTGCACCAGGCTCTGGCTCCCTGGTTGACTGAGCATTCCATTCACCGTGAAGCCCCCGGGGTTGGAGTAGATCAGCGACTGCTGCTGCTGCTGTCCCCCTGATATCGAGTTGAGGTGAGCCGCAGTTGTGCTCCCCCAAGCCCCTGCGTGGGTTTGATGAGGACCTAGGTGTGGGGGCCTGTGGTGCAACGCGGTGCCCGTGTGTAGATCGTCTCTTCCCGAGTTGTTTTTCACGTCCTGCTGCTGAGGGCTGCCTGTCATACCGACGGGACTCGACGACCAATGCGATCCGGCTTCGGCTGCTGCTACAGCGGCTGCAGCTGCCGCAGCGGCGGCGTGCGGCAGGGATGTCACCCACTGATGAGCATGGCTCAACATATGTCCTCCGTTGCTCGCTGCCATAGCTCCCTGCATGAAGTCACTCTGTACCATCTTTACTGTGGGGTCTCCCCTGTACCCACCAGACACCGAGGTAACCGCAGCACTGCCCGGCTGCATACCACCGCCTCCAGAGTCAGAATGCACGATCGAGCCGGACGAGAGGATACTATTGCTGGACAGATAGGGGTTGGAAGCCGCGGTGGCCATTCCGTTAACCCTTATGAATATGTTTGTTGATTACCCCCCTCCCTTTTTCAGTTACTTTTTTCGAGCAGGCAAATTGTATCTCATGAATTATTCAAACTTTAAAAGTCTGGGTTGTATTTTGGCAAATACCATTGACTTGTTCTGCAAACGCCAGAAGAATAAAAAAGAATAGCAAAAATGAATTTAAATCCGTATTTGTTGTGTTTACTGCATTTATGTATTTCAAATAGAAATGGATAAAATAGCGATGAATAAAAATCCAGGTTCTCAAAAGCAGTTTGAAACCATGTGCAGTCCGACAAGAAAGTTTTTGTCGTATTTAGAACGTCTGAGAGTTCAAATTAAAATACACAGAAAATATATATTTGCCCCAACAAACTTCTAGTGCTCGAAGAAATGTAGCAATTTCTCCACGAAATACAAAGTCCCAGTTTATGTTCCTATTGCAGGAGAGAAAAACACAAGCACTGGCTCCTTGGTTCTTTTGAAATTTAGCCGCTGAGATTTCTCCCTTGTTGCTTTATTCTTTTCTTTCGCTGTTCCTTTTATAGTACTGTAGAGTCTTTCTCTTTGTTCTGTTTTGATGTGTATAAACCTGCCAAACCGCTAACTCCCGCTGAAGTACAATCCAGTATTACAGTGCACGGCGATGGCTGCAAGCCTCTTCTCCCATTCGCTTGTTCGGTCTCTCCCTCTCTCGCTCTCTCTCCTTCTCTTTCTCTTTCTGACAGTTCGCTCAGTCCCTCCCTCAAAGCTCGAGGACACACGAATGTTTACCCTGTGCCAAGCGTGCGCACATCGTCCACGTCTCGCCCCCTTCAAATACGAGGAAGTCGAGTGCAAGACTCCCGTTGATTGGATACCCGGGATATGATTGACAGGTCTCGCCAGCCTCGCTTGAGGCGCGAAAACCTCCTTCCGGCCGTTGCAATTGGCTGGTTTTTAATTCAATCCAAATAAATAAATAAATGAGCAAATGAATACAAAATAAAGGATAGAAATAAACAAAAACATATCTGATGAATGTATTCGTGAGCAATATGGAGCTATACATGAATTATTGTTTATGTGGGTTCTAAACATATTATAACTTTCATATAAATCAGAATAGATTCAACCTTGTCAAAAAACAGAACATGTTTTAAAAATGTTATTGGTGGAAATAGACCTAATGATATATTGGATTTATCTGCATAAAATATGTTTATTTTAGCCTAATATGCATAACAGCGATCACCTAAAATAAACTATTATAATAGGCTTGGTGGAGATGGGAACCTTTTGTACATTTTGGATGTTGGTGGAGGCCTACAACTGTCATTGTCAATGTGCTGTAGGACAGTAATGCACTTAGTACCTTCACATAACCAGACCATTTATTGTGTGCCCTTGAGAATTTTTTTGAACAATATGACTAGTTGTGTGTTGCCATTTCTGTGCCATTTATCCATAAAACACCATCATATTCAATATTCCTCACGTCTTGCTTGATGGTTGGGCTTTGGTTCATCGGGAGTTAATGGACAAAGGTTGTGGGGATGCGTCCATGCGGAAACAGAACGCATAGGCAACCTCACTGAACCACTGGGAAAGAGAAAGTGGCAACCAAAACAAGAGTAAATTGAGCAGCCCTTGGGGGATTTGCAGGGGGAAAAGTCTGCCTCTTAAATCTGAATACCACAACCAACTAGTCTACGTTTGGGCCCTATAAAATGCGCCTTCTTTTTAGATCACTCCATAACACAGAAATGAATGAGCCTATGTTATGTGGACCCCCCCCAGCATATGGATTCACCCAGCAGTGTTAATGAATAAATACCATATATTATATATTGCATCCACTGGCTGAGACGCAGTCACGTTCACGAGGAGCACTAGCAAGGACGCACAGGATTTCAGATTTTCTGCTTGCTTACAGTGTTGGCTACTGTAGAGCAGCTAATGCCAGTATTATTGGCTATTCTTAAAGTTTAGGATAAACCATAATACTGAACCATGACCTTATGTTCGAGATAGGGTCAGAAAGCAGGACAAAGTATTACGATGATCCTAACCATCTCATGTTGTTTCCTAATAAAACCCACCGTGCCAAAGACTGAGCAGAGATTTTATTGCATATGAGCAAAGATAATAGACTGGTGTAGTTTAACACATAGTGGATGCCAGAGTTCCTTCATTCCCAGTAGATTTCATTTGGACCCGGCTCAAAACCGAGGAAGCCTCGTGGAGTTGTTTACATTGAATACAGGATAGGGCCGGTGCCATGGGGCCGTCCTTTTATTAATATACAGTGAGGATATCTGTCTAAATTACTGCTATACATTTCAGGTTGCACACTTTCAAAGGGCGGCTAGCGTGTGGTGAGAAACGTGACACCGGGTAATGGGAAGGAAAAACGTTAACTTCCAAAAGATCACCGAAAAGAGTAAACAAATACATTTAATAAAAAATGTCCCTGAGTTCAATGCATGCCGCTAAATTCAGTCTCTGTGAAATATGGTGTGCTTATTATTTATTTGTTTATTTTATAAGGTCCCCAAGTTCCCTGCTGGGGAGTTCATTTGTTTTGTATGCAAAAAAGAAAGGGGAAAAAAATCCCCAAGTATAACAAGAGACGAACAGTTAGTGCTGATTTTCATTTGCATAAATTTTCATATATTTTAGTGAAAATAATAGCGGAGCCGAGGAGTGCTCTGCTCAGTTGAGGCAGAGGAAAGAAAATCTTAGGGAGCACCGACTCGAAGGAAAGGAGATGGCCATTAATAGATTACAAATATACATGTAAAGCATTTTTCGACTGTTCTTGGATATAAGGTAAGTCAAATAATATTTGAATTTCCTATACTATCCATACTGGAAGATAAAGCAATGTAATGTGAACTAGCCTATACTATACTAAACGTATAGCTTTACGAATTTCTAAACACGTATTTCAACGCATTTGATGTCATTTTAGCCCATATGTTATGTCACACTGCCGACATAAACATTTCCCACCTCTAACTCGCATAAAAAACATATATGTTGTTTTTCCCTTTTTGAAACAAAAAATCAATACATGCTTTGTGTTGGCTTTCGCTCCCATGCCTCGCTTTTATAAATAGTGAGCAGACGGTTAAGCTGTGCTGTTTTGTAGTGAATGTCCACTGGAGAAAGTGCAATCAATCAAATTTAAGCAGGATACCCCTTGGTTGAATTCTCTGGAGGATTCGCATAGGCACCAGTGAATATCAAATCGTTTACATAAATCGATCCCGTGCAGTTGTAGAAAAGTTTGTTTAAAGTTCAGCAACAATAATGACATAACCCACGACTTTAAGTTTAATCAACGGACTAGAATGCGCACGATAACTGATCGAATGAGAGGCTATAGTCTATGTTTTGCTACAGGCTAAGGCTATGAGCATATAGCCTATTTGGTTCTGGCTTGCGAAATCATGGAGCTATTCCGAAAGCATATGTAGCCTATAGGTAATCCTTAAAATAACTGCAATTAAAACGATTATATGCAGATGCAGAGATGGACAACAATATTCAGGTTTGCATAAGTCCGCCTGGAATGGTCCTCAAGCAAGTTTGCTTCGAACACAATTGCACGGACATTTTAAAACTAATACCAGTTGCATAACATGCACTATTTTTCTGACTTCATACTTTTTGTGGTCAGCTTCGAATTTCTTCACTTTCCTGCGTTTTTCTCACGGGTTAACAGTGTGTGCCCTCGCTGTTAAAGATGCCGTCTCGCGCAGCCCCGCTAAGACCGTTTGTTTCATTGATGGGGAGACATTTCTGAACCCAGCCTTTCTGTTGTCATGGTGAGCCGAATAAAAGAGGGAACACTAGTCGCATTAAGCTATATGTTTGTGCACTGGACTCAAGATGAAAGAGCTGTTGAAGCCAATACCATCTAGCATGCCTATAGCAGAGCCAACAACTCCAACTCCCCTTCTTCTCGGCACCACGGCTATACACGTAGAACCATCTTTACATTACCAACACTGTGACAGACGCTCCCCTCACCTGTGAGCTATTGTTGCGTTAGATAGGGAAATTAAATTGAGTTCATTGTTATCTTTGGGTTAGATAAATATTATCTACCAGCAGGTGTCGCGCTTACTCATGATGGCAGGCCAGCCTTTGTGAGTAATAGTCGCATTATTGTTTTGTTGACTGCGACGCAATTTAAAAAAGACAGACCTGACTTGATAGAATAGAGAAGCTGAATGACACGATATTGGCCAATAAAACACAATTATAATAGGGAAGAGCAAGAAACCGACTGTATAATTAAGTAACTGGACTCCAAAGGCTTAGCACTAAAATATTGTGCTATCACTAATTTGTTCATTTGTCAATTATATTGAATTACAACAGGCTATACACCTATGTGATGTTCTCACTGATACACATGTTTGATATTAATGTCAATATTTGAAATATCGTGATAATTCTGGGATAGGGAACATATACCCAGTGTTTTCCTCAAGCAGTAAGCCGATGTGAAACAAAACGAAACCCACATGGCAAACTACTTTTTCCTCACGCGCTTTTCAGTGCATCACTAGAAGTTTAGAAAATAAGCAAGAACCCTGGATTACTTTATAACTCGCTGCCTGCTCCGCCAATAGCTGTTGTTTCACATTATGAGTATGCTTTGAATAAACAACATGATTTTTTACATAATGGAAGAAATTAGGTTATATTTAGAAAATCCTTATATTATCTTTGAATTATCGCAAACATTATTTTAAGCCACATATAAATAAATACATGCACAATCAGCATGATATAGGCATAAGGGTAATGACACTCATGAACAACATTGATTTTATTTACAGAAACAATTTGATGTTAATCAAGTAAAACACATACTTGATATAATATCCTAATGTAGGCCTATATTCAGGACTAGGCCTAGCTATGCAAAAAAACGGCTAATATGGGGTTATTATTTCTTATAAGCTTGATTATGCGGATCATATAGGCCCATAGGTTTGCAGCCAAGCATAAATTAGAATAAACAAGTATTTCAGTGTACCTCGTCGCTAATCGTTGATATATAATGGAATTGTTACTGTACTCAATCAGAAACCACAACAAATAACAAATGAGAACGAGATCCTCGAGAACCTGTCTGGGGAATTAATCTCCTGTGGGTTCCATGCATGCTTGACCAGCCATTTAACTAGTCTGTATCAACCTCAGAGTATCATCATCATCATCAACATCATACACTATATAAATAAAACCACGAGGCAATATTAATAACACCAACATAATGAAATTATTCACTATTTATAATAATACATCATGATAATGACAATAATGCGGCTACTTCTATTGATGATATATACCTATATCGGTTTTCACTACTTGCTTACGTTCAACACCAAATCCGAAGACATTAGACTGTACAAATTCTCATAGGCCATTTGCGTATAAACTAGACCCATGTTTTGGTGCATATGCATTTATTTGACCAACGTTTTTAGAGGACAGCATATTCCTCATTTCGTTTGGCACTTTTACCTTTGAATTAAGGACATTTAATTAGCGACGTCACGAGCTTTCTGTCCAATCCATGCTTTCTGTTAGAAGTAGAAACCTTGTCCATGCACAGTAAGTGTACATAAGAAGAAAAAAACAACGGCAAGTGGCAATTAAAATCATATGGCCGTCTATTACGGTCAACAATGTACTGGTACAATGGTCATTTTAATTAAAGGCCTCCTTAAGGTATACATCATGTATTTGCTTCACTTTGTCCATGCACTGACTAATCAGAAAATACGTTAATAACAGACGTTTAGTGTTCGTGTCAAGCCTAATGTTGATTTAAAGCTAAATCCAACATGGAGTAGGCTAGGCCTAGCACTTTAATGATAATACATCCAGTTAATTAAACCAGGTGCACAGTGAATAACAGCAAGCAGATACAAATATTCTCAATTTGCGACATGGTTGCATTATAGGCAATTAAAACACCATTTGAAGCCTCAAAGTAAACTACACAGGGAATCTATTTCAATTAATAGGTACCTATTATGTACTTATTATGACTGTGATATGTGGTTTTCTCACCTCCCTTAAGATGAATGCAGTATAAGGATAAGAACCTCTGATAAATGACTTAAATATGTAATGTAAAGTGTAGTTATTGTAGTCTGATTGTATCTGTTCCCTGTGCATTCCTGACCTGTACAGTGCACCTCTCCTCTCAGCCTGGTGTTTAGAGGGATTGGCTTGGCTTGGTCTTCTTCCATGGATCTGTGATGCCCTCCCTCCCTCCCTCCCTCCCTCCCTCCCTCCCTCCCTCCCTCCCTCCCTCCCTCCCTCCCTCCCTCCCTCCCTCCCTCCCTCCCTCCCTCCCTCCCTCCCTCCCTCCCTCCCTCCCTCCCTCCCTCCCTCCCTCCTACTCATTATTCATAAATATATCAGCTGGCCCTTATTGATTGTGTCTTGTGGATCAGAAATCAATGTAAATGTCATACTTTGCTTTAAATGGATGTCTAGGTAGCTTCCCAGGGAGAATATTAGAGAATACTGTATACAACATTTATGGTGGCTTGTCTAGTCATCAATGAATTATTCAATGAGAGGGTTTGTTTGTATCGTCCTATAATGGCTGTGCTTTTGTTTTCCACTCTAGAGTTGGCCAGTGAGATTGCTGTATTGATCAGCGACAGCAGCAGCATTTTGACATCACCAAAGTGTGTAGTTATTGTATGAAATATTGATTGTGTATCCGTTCAATGTGATTGGCCCAGACATGTTTGTATGGACAAGGGAACCTTCATATATTTCCAGGGTGATATTTGATCATTTCAAGTGCAGTTGGGGTTACTCACCAACTAGAGCTGGCGGTAGTAGGTAAACGGTTATACACAAGTTGACTTCATGAGGTCTTGAATGTATACCACAGGATAGGGCTGCCTGGAGAAGGATGGGTTTGGTATGGGGTCTGGTCTGGTCTCTGAACGCATTCAGGCAGGTGTTGGAGCCTACAAAGCCCTCTAGACTGGAGATTGACAGAGGGATGGATAGGATAAAATGTTACTCTCAGAAGATGGGAAAGAGGGGTGTGTGGGACACGCACACACACGCAGACACACACGCAGACACACACGCAGACACACACACACACACACACACACACACACACACACACACACACACACACACACACACACACACACACACACACACACACACACACACACACACACACACACACACACACACACACACACACACAGGATTGAAGAGAGAAAGGTGTGTATGGGTGTGTGTGTGTGTGTAGGAGGGCCTTTGTCTCCTAGAGACTCACTCCACAGAGTCCAGGGATGGAAAGAGAGCGCTCTGTCAGCACTGCCCTGGGCTCCTCACCTTCCTGCCTGCAGTCCTGCCTGATCTCTCTGACAGCACACACACACACACACACACACACACACACACACACACACACACACACACACACACACACACACACACACACACACACACACACACACACACACACACACACACACACACACACACACATGATCTTCTCTTCCTGACAGTACACGCAGGTCAACAAGGATAACACACTGAAACATCCAGACCTTCAGACGCCCACCAATGTTGATGCCAAGCTGCATTCCACAAGCCAATATTCACTGGAACATATTGTGTAGGCAATAAGTATACAAATCTTCTGTTGTTTGCATTCTATTAGACAGCATTATGCATGCAAATCAAGACTGATATCATATTAGTAACTTCAGTAATTAATAAATAAACCAACTAATTCCACATGAAGTCAAATCCCTTTAAAGTGAAGGCAGGAGAAAGCGTGAGAGAGTACTGCCAGTTGCAGCAGACTGCTACAGTATGTCATGTTGCCATGCGAGTTCAGATTCAGATTTGCCATAGTGGCGGCTTTGTTTTTGTTTGTCAAACAGGAACGTTCCCTCAGGAGAGGGGTTTGTGACACCGCTCTGCCCGCCCAGGATTGCATTAATCAAACTCTTTATTTCCCTGGGGGATGCCGCCACAAATCACTCCTAAATCCCAATCAAATTGGATAACGGAGGAACTGAGTACTATAAGTCACCCCTCTGTCTCTTGCTCATTCTGCCAACTTAATGGATCTAGTTGTAACTTTGTGGAAGAGTGTGGATAGGGTTTTACAAAGCTACGTACAGCCGAGGTAGGAAGCTGCTTTGAAATGCCCCAAACAACATAATTGTATTGAGTCGTGTTCCTAGATCGGTTAGAGACATACGAACACAAAACTATCAGAACGCAGTGGACGGTTCGCTCAGGATAGAGTTGTACAGATGCACCCATGCAGTTTCTTGTCTGTTGGGCGTCTGTCCACGTGGAATAGAGCTATAAGCCCAGGACACGTCTGTGATGTGAGCTGTACTGGGCCTTCGATAGAGACATGTCTAGCTGGCATGTGGGCTCAAGACTCATGTAGATTCGGGCCCCTAATGGTAGTCCATTCAAAACTAAGTAAACGTTGCAATACCACAATACCACAAAAATATCAATTACATCTCTTCACAATCTGGCTAATGACGACTGTCTTATAAATCAGAGAATGTCCACAGGAAGACCTTGACACAGTAATAAATACTCCCCCCAATAGGCTGCCTATTAAAGTTAATACAAATAAAATAACAGAGATGTCATTTTTCTTATGTGTTGTTGTGGCGCGCCATGGCACAGTTTCAGTGTTTGATATTCATGAGGGAAATGGGGAGGAAATGTGGCCTCTCTTTATGGCGCGGCTGCATTGTAACACAAATTCAGCACTCCTGCCTTCGTTCCAATCAGGGATAAATGATGCCCTCGTTGCCGCGTCGCCAGAATGCAGTCTTGACACCACCGCATGCACACACTCACTGGTGTGCTTACACGCACGGACACACGCACGCACGCACGCACACACACACACACACGCGCACACGCACACGCACACGCACACGCACACGCACACACACACACACACACACACACGCTACACGCTGGGAGTGGAATGGAGGTATCAGAGGGGCTGTCTAGGCCTGGCCTCAGCCTCATCAGCTGAATGGTTAACATGAGAGATGGACCATACTAGCATCATATGATGCTTATCAAATGACTATGGTGCTTATCAAATGACTGTGATGCTTATCAAATGACTGTGATGCTTATCAAATGACTGTGATGCTTATCAAATGACTGTGATGCTTATCAAATGACTATGATACTTATCAAATGACTGTGATGCTTATCAAATGACTATGATGCTTATCAAATGACTGTGATACTTATCAAATGACTATGATGCTTATCAAATGACTGTGATACTTATCAAATGACTATGATGCTTATCAAATGACTATGGTGCTTATCAAATGACTGTGATGTTTATCAAATGACTATGATACTTATCAAATGACTGTGATGTTTATCAAATGACTATGGTGCTTATCAAATGACTGTGATGCTTATCAAATGACTGTGATGCTTATCAAATGACTACGGTGCTTATCAAATGACTGTGATGCTTATCAAATGACTGTGATGCTTATCAAATGACTGTGATGCTTATCAAATGACTATGATACTTATCAAATGACTGTGATGCTTATCAAATGACTGTGATGCTTATCAAATGACTATGGTGCTTATCAAATGACTATGATACTTATCAAATGACTGTGATGCTTATCAAATGACTGTGATGCTTATCAAATGACTGTGATGCTTATCAAATGACTGTGATGTTTATCAAATGACTATGATACTTATCAAATGACTGTGATGCTTATCAAATGACTGTGATGCTTATCAAATGACTGTGATGCTTATCAAATGACTGTGATGCTTATCAAATGACTATGATACTTATCAAATGACTGTGATGCTTATCAAATGACTATGGTGCTTATCAAATGACTATGGTGCTTATCAAATGACTATGATACTTATCAAATGACTGTGATGTTTATCAAATGACTATGATACTTATCAAATGACTGTGATGCTTATCAAATGACTGTGATGCTTATCAAATGACTGTGATGCTAATCAAATGACTGTGATGCTTATCAAATGACTGTGATGCTTATCAAATGACTGTGATGCTTATCAAATGACTGTGATGCTAATCAAATGACTGTGATGCTTATCAAATGACTGTGATGCTTATCAAATGACTATGATACTTATCAAATGACTATGGTGCTTATCAAATGACTGTGATGCTTATCAAATGACTATGGTGCTTATCAAATGACTATGATGCTTATCAAATGACTGTGATGCTTATCAAATGACTGTGATGCTAATCAAATGACTGTGATGCTTATCAAATGACTGTGATGCTTATCAAATGACTATGATACTTATCAAATGACTATGGTGCTTATCAAATGACTGTGATGCTTATCAAATGACTATGGTGCTTATCAAATGACTATGATGCTTATCAAATGACTATGATACTTATCAAATGACTGTGATACTTATCAAATGACTGTGATGCTTATCAAATGACTGTGATGCTTATCAAATGACTGTGATGCTTATCAAATGACTGTGATGCTTATCAAATGACTGTGATGCTTATCAAATGACTATGATACTTATCAAATGACTGTGATGCTTATCAAATGACTATGGTGCTTATCAAATGACTATGGTGCTTATCAAATGACTATGATACTTATCAAATGACTGTGATGTTTATCAAATGACTATGATACTTATCAAATGACTGTGATGCTTATCAAATGACTGTGATGCTTATCAAATGACTGTGATGCTTATCAAATGACTATGATACTTATCAAATGACTGTGATGCTTATCAAATGACTATGGTGCTTATCAAATGACTGTGATGTTTATCAAATGACTATGATACTTATCAAATGACTGTGATGTTTATCAAATGACTATGATGCTTATCAAATGACTGTGATGCTTATCAAATGACTATGATGCTTATCAAATGACTGTGATACTTATCAAATGACTATGATGCTTATCAAATGACTGTGATACTTATCAAATGACTATGATGCTTATCAAATGACTATGGTGCTTATCAAATGACTGTGATGTTTATCAAATGACTATGATACTTATCAAATGACTGTGATGTTTATCAAATGACTATGGTGCTTATCAAATGACTGTGATGCTTATCAAATGACTGTGATGCTTATCAAATGACTACGGTGCTTATCAAATGACTGTGATGCTTATCAAATGACTGTGATGCTTATCAAATGACTGTGATGCTTATCAAATGACTATGATACTTATCAAATGACTGTGATGCTTATCAAATGACTGTGATGCTTATCAAATGACTATGGTGCTTATCAAATGACTATGATACTTATCAAATGACTGTGATGCTTATCAAATGACTGTGATGCTTATCAAATGACTGTGATGCTTATCAAATGACTGTGATGTTTATCAAATGACTATGATACTTATCAAATGACTGTGATGCTTATCAAATGACTGTGATGCTTATCAAATGACTGTGATGCTTATCAAATGACTGTGATGCTTATCAAATGACTATGATACTTATCAAATGACTGTGATGCTTATCAAATGACTATGGTGCTTATCAAATGACTATGGTGCTTATCAAATGACTATGATACTTATCAAATGACTGTGATGTTTATCAAATGACTATGATACTTATCAAATGACTGTGATGCTTATCAAATGACTGTGATGCTTATCAAATGACTGTGATGCTAATCAAATGACTGTGATGCTTATCAAATGACTGTGATGCTTATCAAATGACTGTGATGCTTATCAAATGACTGTGATGCTAATCAAATGACTGTGATGCTTATCAAATGACTGTGATGCTTATCAAATGACTATGATACTTATCAAATGACTATGGTGCTTATCAAATGACTGTGATGCTTATCAAATGACTATGGTGCTTATCAAATGACTATGATGCTTATCAAATGACTGTGATGCTTATCAAATGACTGTGATGCTAATCAAATGACTGTGATGCTTATCAAATGACTGTGATGCTTATCAAATGACTATGATACTTATCAAATGACTATGGTGCTTATCAAATGACTGTGATGCTTATCAAATGACTATGGTGCTTATCAAATGACTATGATGCTTATCAAATGACTATGATACTTATCAAATGACTGTGATACTTATCAAATGACTGTGATGCTTATCAAATGACTGTGATGCTTATCAAATGACTGTGATGCTTATCAAATGACTGTGATGCTTATCAAATGACCGTGATGCTTATCAAATGACTATGATACTTATCAAATGACTGTGATGCTTATCAAATGACTATGGTGCTTATCAAATGACTATGGTGCTTATCAAATGACTATGATACTTATCAAATGACTGTGATGTTTATCAAATGACTATGATACTTATCAAATGACTGTGATGCTTATCAAATGACTGTGATGCTTATCAAATGACTGTGATGCTTATCAAATGACTATGATACTTATCAAATGACTGTGATGCTTATCAAATGACTATGGTGCTTATCAAATGACTGTGATGTTTATCAAATGACTATGATACTTATCAAATGACTGTGATGTTTATCAAATGACTATGGTGCTTATCAAATGACTGTGATGCTTATCAAATGACTGTGATGCTTATCAAATGACTACGGTGCTTATCAAATGACTGTGATGCTTATCAAATGACTGTGATGCTTATCAAATGACTGTGATGCTTATCAAATGACTATGATACTTATCAAATGACTGTGATGCTTATCAAATGACTGTGATGCTTATCAAATGACTATGGTGCT
The DNA here is from genome assembly GCF_045791955.1 of Oncorhynchus clarkii lewisi. NCBI lineage: Eukaryota > Metazoa > Chordata > Actinopteri > Salmoniformes > Salmonidae > Oncorhynchus > Oncorhynchus clarkii. Next base: position 16,323,891 of record NC_092164.1, on the reverse strand, counting down.
TATCAAATGACTATGATACTTATCAAATGACTGTGATGCTTATCAAATGACTGTGATGCTTATCAAATGACTGTGATGCTTATCAAATGACTGTGATGTTTATCAAGTGACTATGATACTTATCAAATGACTGTGATGCTTATCAAATGACTGTGATGCTTATCAAATGACTGTGATGCTTATCAAATGACTGTGATGCTTATCAAATGACTATGATACTTATCAAATGACTGTGATGCTTATCAAATGACTATGGTGCTTATCAAATGACTATGGTGCTTATCAAATGACTATGATACTTATCAAATGACTGTGATGTTTATCAAATGACTATGATACTTATCAAATGACTGTGATGCTTATCAAATGACTGTGATGCTTATCAAATGACTGTGATGCTAATCAAATGACTGTGATGCTTATCAAATGACTGTGATGCTTATCAAATGACTGTGATGCTTATCAAATGACTGTGATGCTAATCAAATGACTGTGATGCTTATCAAATGACTGTGATGCTTATCAAATGACTATGATACTTATCAAATGACTATGGTGCTTATCAAATGACTGTGATGCTTATCAAATGACTATGGTGCTTATCAAATGACTATGATGCTTATCAAATGACTGTGATGCTTATCAAATGACTGTGATGCTAATCAAATGACTGTGATGCTTATCAAATGACTGTGATGCTTATCAAATGACTATGATACTTATCAAATGACTATGGTGCTTATCAAATGACTGTGATGCTTATCAAATGACTATGGTGCTTATCAAATGACTATGATGCTTATCAAATGACTATGATACTTATCAAATGACTGTGATACTTATCAAATGACTGTGATGCTTATCAAATGACTGTGATGCTTATCAAATGACTGTGATGCTTATCAAATGACTGTGATGCTTATCAAATGACTGTGATGCTTATCAAATGACTATGATACTTATCAAATGACTGTGATGCTTATCAAATGACTATGGTGCTTATCAAATGACTATGGTGCTTATCAAATGACTATGATACTTATCAAATGACTGTGATGTTTATCAAATGACTATGATACTTATCAAATGACTGTGATGCTTATCAAATGACTGTGATGCTTATCAAATGACTGTGATGCTTATCAAATGACTATGATACTTATCAAATGACTGTGATGCTTATCAAATGACTATGGTGCTTATCAAATGACTGTGATGTTTATCAAATGACTATGATACTTATCAAATGACTGTGATGTTTATCAAATGACTATGGTGCTTATCAAATGACTGTGATGCTTATCAAATGACTGTGATGCTTATCAAATGACTACGGTGCTTATCAAATGACTGTGATGCTTATCAAATGACTGTGATGCTTATCAAATGACTGTGATGCTTATCAAATGACTATGATACTTATCAAATGACTGTGATGCTTATCAAATGACTGTGATGCTTATCAAATGACTATGGTGCTTATCAAATGACTATGATACTTATCAAATGACTGTGATGCTTATCAAATGACTGTGATGCTTATCAAATGACTGTGATGCTTATCAAATGACTGTGATGTTTATCAAATGACTATGATACTTATCAAATGACTGTGATGCTTATCAAATGACTGTGATGCTTATCAAATGACTGTGATGCTTATCAAATGACTGTGATGCTTATCAAATGACTATGATACTTATCAAATGACTGTGATGCTTATCAAATGACTATGGTGCTTATCAAATGACTATGGTGCTTATCAAATGACTATGATACTTATCAAATGACTGTGATGTTTATCAAATGACTATGATACTTATCAAATGACTGTGATGCTTATCAAATGACTGTGATGCTTATCAAATGACTGTGATGCTAATCAAATGACTGTGATGCTTATCAAATGACTGTGATGCTTATCAAATGACTGTGATGCTTATCAAATGACTGTGATGCTAATCAAATGACTGTGATGCTTATCAAATGACTGTGATGCTTATCAAATGACTATGATACTTATCAAATGACTATGGTGCTTATCAAATGACTGTGATGCTTATCAAATGACTATGGTGCTTATCAAATGACTATGATGCTTATCAAATGACTGTGATGCTTATCAAATGACTGTGATGCTAATCAAATGACTGTGATGCTTATCAAATGACTGTGATGCTTATCAAATGACTATGATACTTATCAAATGACTATGGTGCTTATCAAATGACTGTGATGCTTATCAAATGACTATGGTGCTTATCAAATGACTATGATGCTTATCAAATGACTATGATACTTATCAAATGACTGTGATACTTATCAAATGACTGTGATGCTTATCAAATGACTGTGATGCTTATCAAATGACTGTGATGCTTATCAAATGACTGTGATGCTTATCAAATGACTATGATACTTATCAAATGACTGTGATGCTTATCAAATGACTATGGTGCTTATCAAATGACTATGGTGCTTATCAAATGACTATGATACTTATCAAATGACTGTGATGTTTATCAAATGACTATGATACTTATCAAATGACTGTGATGCTTATCAAATGACTGTGATGCTTATCAAATGACTGTGATGCTTATCAAATGACTGTGGTGCTTATCAATGACTATGGTGCTTATCAATGACTATGGTGCTTATCAATGACTATGGTGCTTATCAAATGACTACAATGCTTATCAAATGAGCCGAAACTACACAGATTTAATGGGACCCTAGGCTAGATTCAGGAGTAAGCTTCATAATGCAATATATGAAGACATGGTGTATGTTCAGATGCTGTAGTGCCACCATATTTGCATATTATTTTGTGTTCACATTCACGAAAAGATCCTAGACTCATACCGAGTCGGGGTAGTTGATATTGTTGACTGTGCGTGATATATGCTATTCATATGAGCTTGTGTGGTCCCGTTCTGGTGGGAAGTCTGATTCATGTGGGGATTATGTGTTGAGCTCTTATGTCCCTGTTCCTACAGAGTCAGAACCATTTGTTTCTTTTTTTTCTTTTTTTTGAATTTTACCCCTTTTTCTCCCCAATTTCGTAGTATCCAATTGTTGTAGTAGCTACTATCTTGTCTCATCGCTACAACTCCCATACGGGCTCGGGAGAGACGAAGGTTGAAAGTCATGCGTCCTCCGATATACAACCAACCAAGCCGCTGCTTCTTTAACACCAATGCGCCGGAGGAAACACCGTGTACCTGGCCACCTTGGCTAGCGTACACTGCGCCCAGCCCGCCACAGGAGTCGCTGGTGCGCGATGAGACAAGGACACCCCTACCGACCAAGCCCTCCCTAACCCGGGCGACGCTAGGCCAATTGTGCGTCGCCCCACGGACCTCCCGGTCGCGGCCGGTTACGACAGAGCCTGGGCGCGAACCCAGGACTCTGATGGCACAGCTGGCGCTGCAGTACAGCGCCCTTAACCACTGCGCCACCCGGGAGGCCTAGAACCATTTGTTTCTAAATGGGTTTACATACATCTTCTGTGCCTGTTTTTGCCGCTCTCTCTCTCCCTCCATCCAGCCTTGAAACACACACACACACACACACACACACACACACACACACACACACACACACACACACACACACACACACACACACACACACACACACACACACACACGATCTTCCTGACAGTACTCGTAGGTCAACAAGGATAACACACTGAAACATCCAGACCTTCAGACGCCCACCAATGTTGATGCCAAGCTGCATTCCACAAGCCAATATTCACTGGAATATATTGACTCCACATCTCTGACTGCACATCTCTGACTCCACATCTCTGACTGCACATCTCTGACTGCACATCTCTGACTCCACATCTCTGACTGCACATCTCTGACTCCACATCTCTGACTCCACATCTCTGACTCCACATCTCTGACTCCACATCTCTGACTGCACAACTCTGACTGCACATCTCTGACTCCACATCTCTGACTGCACATGTCTGACTGCACATCTCTGACTGCACATCTCTGACCTCACATCTCTGACTCCACATCTCTGACTGTACATCTCTAACTGCACATCTCTGACTGCACATCTCTGACTGCACATCTCTGACCTCACATCTCTGACTCCACATCTTTGACTGTACATCTCTGACTGTACATCTCTGACTGCACATCTCTGACCTCACATCTCTGACCTCACATCTCTGACTCCACATCTCTGACTGTACATCTCTGACTGCACATGTCTGACTGCACATCTCTGACTTCACATCTCTGACTCCACATCTCTGACTGCACATGTCTGACTGCACATCTCTGACTGTACATCTCTGACTCCACATCTCTGACTGCACATGTCTGACTGCACATGTCTGACTGCACATCTCTGACTCCACATCTCTGACTCCACATCTCTGACTCCACATCTCTGACTGTACATCTCTAAGCTCATATCTCTGACTGTACATCTCTGACTCCACATCTCTGACTACACATGTCTGACTGCACATCTCTGACTCCACATCTCTGACTGCACATCTCTGACTCCACATCTCTGACTGCACATCTCTGACTGCACATCTCTGACTGTACATCTCTGACTCCACATCCCTGACTGCACATCTCTGACTGCACATCTCTGACTATACATCTCTGACTGCACATCTCTGACTCCACATCCCTGACTGTACATCTCTGACTACACATCTCTGACTGCACATCTCTGACTGTACATCTCTGACTACACATCTCTGACTTCACATCTCTGGGTAGGAGAGTAGAGCTGAGTCCTTATTTCCAGGCTGGACAGTCTCTCTGCTGCTTTGACTGATGGCTTCCAGCCTGGTTTATGAACAAGTGTTACATGGAAACCTGGTTGATTTCCTATAACTCCTGCGTTTCATGTTTAGACTCCTGTGGCTCATACAACAGTATTACAGCCATGTACCTATATTACAGTGACTGCAGCAACACTCAAGGACTATTTCAGGATTTCTTTATTAAGATTAAAAGTATAGGCTTTTGAGTCAAATGCTGTTTTAGCAGTATTGTAGTTTGATACTCGAGTCAGGCTACAGAGGTAATGTTTTTTATAACCTAATGCATCCTGAATTAAATGACATATACCCCAAACCATTTACTAGATGTTAGGTAGGCCTAATGCATCCTGAATTAAATGACATATACCCCACACCATTTACTAGATGTTAGGTAGGCCTAATGCATCCTGAATTAAATGACATATACCCCACACCATTTACTAGATGTTAGGTAGGCCTAATGCATCCTGAATGAAATGACATATACCCCACACCATTTACTAGATGTTAGGTAGGCCTAATGCATCCTGAATGAAATGACATATACCCCACACCATTTACTAGATGTTAGGTAGGCCTAATGCATCCTGAATGAAATGGCATATACCCCACACCATTTACTAGATGTTAGGTAGGCCTAATGCATCCTGAATGAAATGACATATACCCCACACCATTTACTAGATGTTAGGTAGGCCTAATGCATCCTGAATGAAATGACATATACCCCACACCATTTACTAGATGTTAGGTAGGCCTAATGCATCCTGAATGAAATGACATATACCCCACACCATTTACTAGATGTTAGGTAGGCCTAATGCATCCTGAATGAAATGACATATACCCCACACCATTTACTAGATGTTAGGTAGGCCTAATGCATCCTGAATGAAATGACATATACCCCACACCATTTACTAGATGTTAGGTAGGCCTAATGCATCCTGAATGAAATGACATATACCCCACACCATTTACTAGATGTTAGGTAGGCCTAATGCATCCTGAATGAAATGACATATACCCCACACCATTTACTAGATGGAAAGAGCTGCCCAGTTAGTCATTTGAATTTTCTAACCTCATGAACAGATGATACCTCATCGTCAAACAGAAACCTTTCAGGAAATTAAAAAAGGGAACATATTTTCCTATTAACGAGCATGCAGAACTTCAGAACCTGTTTTGATGACATTTCCTTGGTCCTAGAGTCAAGAAATGTTCCAGGTACATTGAGTGGAGTTACTGCATTTAATAAATGTTTTTAAAAAACAATGGACAAAAATGGAGTTACCAGGTTTTCATCAGACAGCGACATTATGATACAAATACTTATACTATGTCCTTCCATACATGGCATGTAAGGTCAACTCCAAATTTCCCCAAAACACTCTAAATCACATCCCAAAACAGTCTACTTCCCAGACCAGTTATTATAGTTCCCTAAACCCCAGAATGTGTATGACATTAGTATATTTACATAATGTTGTATAAGTCCTCTCTCTTCTCCCAGCAGGCAGGAAAAGCCTGTCTCTCTCTCTCTTACCGTGTCCTATATGTAGGCCTCTAAATGTGCAGATATATTACTGCAGGCTGGGAAATGTCTGTCTCTCTCTCTCTTACCGTGTCCTATATGTAGGCCTCTAAATGTGCAGATATATTACTGCAGGCTGGGAAATGTCTGTCTCTCTCTCTCTTACCGTGTCCTATATGTAGGCCTCTAAATGTGCAGATATATTACTGCAGGCTGGGAAATGTCTGTCTCTCTCTCTCTTACCGTGTCCTATATGTAGGCCTCTAAATGTGCAGATATATTACTGCAGGCTGGGAAATGTCTGTCTCTCTCTCTCTTACCGTGTCGCAAGGGGAAATATGTCTGTTGAGTTTGTATTCTATGATGTATGCAACATTACAAAGTCAATCTGGCCAGACAACCACCGTGTCTTAGCCAAGAATAACACACTCTGAGCAATTCAGGTTTCCACAAACAGCCAATACATGAACATAGTTTAATAATTTAGCTTAGCACGGTTTGTGGAGAGATGCTATCGTAACCTACTGAACCTACTGGGGTGTTGCTGAACGCTTGAATAAATTGACTAATTTTATTTAGAAAATATTTCCCATTTAAAGATGTGCTGCTTCTTCCATCTGATTTTGATCATATTTTAATGTGATCCTCTCTCTCTCTCCCCCCATTCTCTTTCTCTCTGTCTCTTTCTTTCCACGCAGGAGCACCAGGGTCCCCTCACCACCCCTCCACCCCCACCCCTTGGCCCCCATGCCCCCCACCCTCTAACCCCCTCCTCCAGAGGTAAGGGCCTCAGTGTGTGTTCTCTCCCCTCCTCTACCCACCCCAGCAGCGGACACACAACACAAGCGTCTCCCCGGCTTCCGCTTCCTCCGCGCTGCTGCACCACTGCTGGGGTATTCACGCTCCAGGCTGTTTTCTTTGAGAGACTATAAAAATATGCAAATGGCTATTGTTAAGAGCCAAAAGTAGAGGGTATTTTTCTCCCCGTACGCCGCTTGTGTTCCTGGTGAGTATAATGTGCAGAGAGGGCTGAGGGGTTTCCTTCAGTCTTTAGTCTCTCTCTCTCTCACACAGGCTCACAAAGAGCTGGAGATGACCAGGTACAGAGGAAGGATAATATAAATATTCTCTCGAGAAGCCATTGTCTCTCTCCATTGTGGTCATATTCATAAGAGAATATGACCACATCTGTGTAAGAGAGAGAGAGAGAGAGAGAGAGAGAGAGAGAGTAGAGAGAGAGAAAAAGAGAGAGAGAGAGGGGAAAAAAGAGAGAGAAAAAGAGAGATAGAGAGGTATTAGGATGAAATCCAAGCTACACCACGGGTAGTAGCAGCTAGGAAGTCAGGCCTTTATATAAAGTCCCTGAGCAGAGAGAGAGAGAGAGAGAGAGAGAGAGAGAGAGAGAGAGAGAGCGAGCGAGAGAGAGAGAGGAGAGAGAGAGAGAGACAGATAGAGAGAGAGGTACAGGCAGCCAGACAGACAGCCAGACAGACAGCCAGCCAGACAGACAGACAGACAGACAGACAGACAGACAGACAGACAGACAGACAGAGAGAGAGAGAGGTACAGACAGAGAGAGAGAGAGAGAGAGAGAAAGAGAGAGAGAAAGAGAGAGAGAGAGAGAGAGAAGAGAGAGAGAGAGAGAGAGAGAGAGAGAGAGAGAGAGAGAGAGAGAAAGCAAGGAGCCACATTTGTAAAGCCCTCACGGTCTCAAGCAGGAAGACTTTTTGAAGTGATTATGGAGACAGTTCAGATCAAAGGATTTGACAAGTCTGAGTGCTCGCCAAATACTAGCCGGGCTAATCACGCTGAAGCCCTCCGTACAAGACACCACTGGTCCCTCCAGCTGCTTTGCAAATGTAACGTGACACTTAGGGATAAACAGATTATCAGGGGACATAAGAGAAAAAATCCTCTCAGACTAGTAGAAGTGAAATAGTTTATTTAATGAACTTGGAGACTACCAATATACTGTATATGGTGGTGTTGAATAATAATTCATGTTCTGTAAAGTCCATTTATTTTTATTTTTATACCAGTTCTATGTTACATGAAGGAATAGTAGTTGTTATGTAGGATGATATTTAGATTTTTCTATTTTTTTTTATATAATCCATAGGCCTAATCTTCCAAACACATTTTGAAACGTCAGCTCAGGGACATTCCCAAAGTGTCTCACCTGCATTCATTCTCTTTTAAATGTTGTCATATTGTGATATCATAAATGTAGAGTAAATTCATATGAACAATTTCCCTTTATTTCCCTCTTACTTTCACAAAAATATTTGATTTGATTCTATTTTCAGTAGTATCTTATGCTGCATTCTATCATGACCAAGATAATGTTGAAATCACATTTCAAAAGAATTTACAATTGGCTGAGATATTTTGGCACAAAGTGTGCACCTGTAAATTAAATAATGCATATGCAAATATGTACCATGCAAACCCAATAAACAGAACAACCAAACCCTATGTGTGTCTCTTGTGTCATGTCACTGGTGACCAGCCGTGTCATTCCCAAGTGATCCACTGAGTCTGCTGGTTCTGGACATCCTGGACTCTGGAGAGCCCTCGGACAAACGGACCATTCAGGAGGGACGGACAGATGGAACGGCGTCACGAAGAGACATGGGACAATGAGGAGGTTGTTGTGTTGGCTAGCAGCGCAGATGATCTGTTTAATATCACAAGTCCAGCGCTTCAAACTGAACACCCTGCACCCTTCACCATGATCAAGCAAAGAGAGAGAGGGGGGAAAAGGGAGGGAGGGACAGGGAGTGTGGTGAGGGGACAGAAAGAGGGGAGGTTCTGAGCTGGGTCCGTACTTCAGCTCAACACAGTTGCTATAATGGATGTGTTATTCAACTACATACCACTGCTGCCTGGACCGACTTACTGCTCTGCAGCTACAGCCTACTACGTTGGTCCACAACAACCATCATTCTCTCTTAACCACATTGGTCATAATAGTTATCTGCTTTTTACATTTTTTATAGAGTGCTCATCAAAACCTGGACATCTGCCTCCAAAAAAAAAAGCAATCCTGGGAGCAAAACTCCTATTCATATATTGGGTGGAATGAAGTAAAGAAGAAAATAAAGAACCTTCCTCCACACAACCGCCTATTCATCAGTGCCACCCTGACCCCGCCCTATAGGTCCAGTATGTCTATTTGATTGGTCACCGTGTAGGGCAGGCTGCTATTGATTGGTCGGTCGTTAGGAGCGGCTGGCAGAGCTGACACGGTTAACACGTGGTCGTAACATCTGACCGCTCTTTAACCACCAGCCATCAACTGACCAATCCAGCCATTGACCCCAGTCATCCCAGCTGTGCCCTGGAAGCAGATCAGCACTATACTGCTGTGGTGGCTGGGCCGTCTAATAACAGTAATGTGCCTGTTCAGTCTAGAGATGACTCTTTATTTTGACTGTTGATTTAAATAGGGGAAAACAGATACATCACATTGACATACTGTAAGTAATACTTGATAATTCATAATTGAGTAACATGGGCTGGGTTGTAAGCTTATGATTATTTTCAACATTGTTCCGACCCGTCTCACTATAGTTATAACTGTATGTCACTGGTTTATAACATAACACTTTTACCATGATTCTACCATGATTCTACCATGATTCTACTATGATTCTACTATGATTCTACTATGATTCTACCATGATTCTACCATGAAGAGACATGCAGGTATTTGTCCATAAAATCAATGTGTTTTTGCAAGACAGCTGGCAGGTATAGAAGCCAATAAAATAGAACAGGTTCAGATATTACCTCCAGGCCTGATGGTGTGTGTGTGTGTGTGCATGTGCGTGCTTCCGTACGTGTGCATGTGTGTGTGTGTGTGTGCTGGGCATGTGTGTCTGTGTGTGTGTGTGTGTGTGCCCGGACCAAAACACACAGCACCTGGGCGACCCAAACTGCAGACGGCTGTGTGTCCCACCTGAACAACCTAACTTCTGACTCTCAGATCTCACGGAGGTAAAATGTT
>NC_092164.1:16301038-16308538 GCF_045791955.1 Oncorhynchus clarkii lewisi | reverse complement strand
TGGTTGGGGCAGTGGGGTAGTGTTAACCAGGGCAGTATTTTGTTTGTGTTTATGTTTGGTTGGTGTGTTTGGGGTTTGTGACGACCCCTCTGTCTGGCAAATTCTTTCTCTTTGCTCTTGTTCTCCTTAATAGGATGTCGGTGGGCGGAGCCGGGAGGGTCATCAGCGAGATGGGACACACCTGGGCTCGGGTGTGTCCCGGGGATAAATACACCTTTCCCCCATTCATTGAGGAGACTCTCTCCACACAGACACACTGTTGTTTTTGGTTGTGGCATTTTGGGTCTTCTTTGTGTTCATTTGTTTTGGCACCGCTCAACACCCCTCATTGTCATCTTTTGAGCACTCATGCCTTCACTCACACTACTGACTGCACACACTATTGTTACTTGGATATAGTTTACTTTATTTAATACACGTTTGTTATTTCTTTATCTCCGTGTTGTCTCCCTCTTTGTTATCGTAACACAAGCTGGGTCATCTGATGCGGAGCAGGAGCAGATCGTTGGAGGAGCTGGGAGAAAGAGCGGGGATCCGATCATGTCACCTACTGAGGAAGGTCGTAGCTATGGTCTGCGATTCCTTGCCAGTACTTCATCGGCAGTATGTGACTGATACTTCCAATTCTGATCGGTGGAAGGAGGGTCTGGATTATATGTTCCCTGCACTGATTGTTAGTGCTGCGATGGGGGCATTCGAGGAGGACGTGGGGATGCTGCTTTCCTTCAATACCCCGGAGCTGGGGGAGTTCAAGGAGGTATGAAACAAGGCCATGTACAGAATACATGTATGTGTACAAGTGTCCTGTGCTTCTTCCCTGGGAGGGGTCAAATCAATGAGGTGGGGGGGTATGTTTGTCCAGGTGCCTCCCCAAAAGGCTGTTGGCGGTCTTTATATAATCTGCCTATTGATAAGAGGACAGCTGACCTCCATTGGAGGATAATAGATTTGGATAGAGCCACCAACACGTATCTGGTACACCTGGGTCCTACTGTTGGGGAAGGGTGTCCATTCTGAGTCTGAAACTCTGGCACATCTGTTTTTACAGTGTCCCAGGTTGGTCAGGATGATTGACCTGATCACTTCTTGGTTCTCAGCTCTGGGAGAGTTTTTATTTTCCCAACTGTGTATATTTGGGCTAAAGTCCAGGTTTAGTCAAAGGGGTGTAGTTCTCTAACTTAACTTTGTGTCAGGGGGCAGCTAAATTAGCAATTTGGAAGACAAGAAGAACAGTATTCGGACAGCGGTCTGGGGACATGGTGGGCATGCGGAGGGGATGTTGGCAGCGAGACTGAGGGTTGAGTTTGCCTATTATAAACTGGTCAATAACATTGGGCTATTTTTGAGCATATGGTGTATACAGAGGATGTTGTGTTTAGTTACTGTGGAGGATGATGTGGTGTGTTTTTAATTGACGTTTAACCATGTTTTTGTTTGTTTCAGTGTTTTATTGTGTTGTGAGTTCCCAGACCCAATAATTATTGTGTTGTGTTGTGAGTTCCCAGACCCAATAAAGGTATTTTAAAACTCAATAGGTCTCTCTCGTGCTCTCTCTCGTGCTCTCTCTTTCATGCTTTCTTTCTCTCTCTCTCTCTTTCTTTCTCTCTTTCTCTCTTTCTTTCTTTATTGAGAATAAATAACTCGTTGATTTTGCAAATACGGGCACTTTTGAATGTTATTGTCACGCCCTGACCTTAGAGCCATTTTATTTCTCTATTTGGTTAGGTCAGGGTGTGATGTGGGGTGGACATTCTATGTTTTGTATTTCTGTGTGTTTGGCCGAGTGTGGTTCCCAATCAGAGGCAGCTGTCTATCGTTGTCTCTGATTGGGAATCATACTTAGGCAGCCTGTTTTTCCACCTTAGTTGTGGGTAGTTATCTTTGTTAGTGGCCTTTATAGCCCTAGTAAGCTTCACCTTCGTTTTGTTGTTTCTTGTTTTTGTTGGTGACATTCAAAATAAAAATAAATGTACGCTCACAACGCTGCACCTTGGTCCGGTCATTTCCCTGATGACGTTCGTGACAGAACTATCCACCACAAACGGACCAAGCGGCGTGGCCGGGAGGAGCAGTGTTTTCTGGAGGAATGGACATGGGAGGAGATCTTGGAAGGCAGGGGACCCTGGGAAAAGGCTGGAGAGTATCGGCGTCCAAGGGAGGAGATAGAGGTGGCGAAAGCAGAGCGGCGACAATACGAGGAGTTGGCACAGCGGAGCAGGCACGAGGAGATGGGCTGAGTCAGGTTGGAGACCTGAGCCAACTCCTCGTGCTTACCGTAGGGAGCGTGGTACTGGTCAGACACCGTGTTATGCGGTGGAGCGCACAGTGTCTCCAGTGCGTGTTCACAGCCCGGTGCACTACATTCCAGCTCCCCGCATCGGCCGGGCTAGAGTGGGCATCCAGCCAGGACGGATGGTGCCGGCTCAGCGTATCTGGCCTCCAGTGCGTCTCTACGGCCCAGGATATCCTGCGCTGGCACTGCACACTGTGTCTCAGGTGCGTCTGCACAGCCCAGTGCATCCTGTGCCAGTGCCCCGCATTTGCCGGGTGAAAATAACCATCCAGCCTGGACGGGTTGTGCCGGCTCTACGCTCGAGACCTCCAGTGCGCCTTCACGGCCCAGTGTATCCAGTGCCTGCTCCAAGAACCAAGCCTCCAGTATGTCACCCCAGCCTGGTGAGTCCTGTGCCTGCTCCCAGAACCAGGTCTCCTGTATGTCTCCCCAGCCTGGTAAGCCCTGTGGCAGCGCCAAGCACCAGGCTGCCCATACGTCTCCTCACTCCAGTGATGATCCATGGCCCGAAGCATCCAGTGATGATCCATGGCAGGAAGCCTCCGGTGATGATTCATGGCTCGAAGCCTCCAGTGATGATCCATGGCACGAAGCCTCCAGTGATGATCCATGGCATGAAGCCTCCAGTGATGATCCATGGTCCCCAGTCCGGGTCCTGCAGCGAGGGTCCCCAGTCCAAGGCCTGCGGTGAGGGTCCCCAGTCCGGGGACTGCAACAAGGGTCCCCAGTCCGGGGTTTGCGGCGAGGGTCCCCAGTCCGTGCCTGCTGAGAAGGCCTCGGACTGGGGATGCTCGTGGGGTGAGCCAGAGGTGGAGCGGGGTCTGCGTCCCGCACCGGAGCCTCCACCGAAGTAGATGCCCACCCGGAGTCCTCATGCCTCCTTGCATTCAAGCAGATGAGCAGGGACCCTGGACATCTTTCTTTTGGTGTTTTTCAGAGTCAGTAGAAAGGCCTCTTTAGTGTCCTAAGTTTTCATAACTGTGACCTTAATTACCTACTGTCTGTAAGCTGTTAGTGTCTTAACGGCCGTTCCACAGATGCATGTTCATTAATTGTTTATGGTTCATTGAACAAGCATGGGAAACAGTGTTTAAACCCTTTACAATGAAGATATGTGAAGTTACATGCCTCAATAACTTAAGCATATATTAGAACAATTTTGGGATGCAATGCATTAGGCGGAGATAAATGTACAAGGATGGAAACACTGGTTGACATTAAACAAATGATTGTTCACTAGCTGCAGGCTGTTGATTCAGACTCACGAGACGGGTGTGTGCTTTCTCAAGATGAGGTTTAGCCCTTAATGCTCTTTACTGCTTAACGAGAGAGCAAATTTCCTCTCAGACCGCGCCATCAAGCATCATATGGCGTTTTGTCACTGGATGAGGCTCAGGGAAAAGCCCAAGCACATTCTTTAGTTGGTACCATACAGTGTCCTCTCTCATTGGAAAAAAGAATTGGTTGGCTCCCACGCAACTCATGGTCTTGACTAGAGCACAGCTCGCTGCATCAACATCTTGTTTAATACGATGGCAAGGGTATTCATAATATTTCACAAGACACAACTTTCCAATCAATCGATTGCATCCGCTATGGGTCCGCGGTCAAACGTCCACCCCTCATCACTGTCAAACGCTCCCTAAAACACTTATGTGAGCAGGCCTTTCTAATCGACCTGGCCCGGGTATCCTGGAAGGATATTGACCTCATCCCGTCAGTCAAGGATGCCTGGTCGTTCTTTAAAAGTAATTTCCTCACCATCTCAAATAAGCATGCCCCTTTCAAAAAATGTAGAACTAAGAACAGATATAGCCCATGGTTCACTCCAGACCTGACTTCCCTCGACCAGCACAAAAACATCCTGTGGCGTTCTGCATTAGCATCGAATAGTCCCCAACAATATGCAACTTTTCAGGGAAGTCAGGAACCAATACACGCAGTCAGTCAGGAAAGCAAAGACTAGCTTTTTCAAACAGAAATTTGCATCTTGTAGCTCTAACTCCAAAAAGGTTTTGACACTGTAAAGTCCATGGAGAATAAGAGCACCTCATCCCAGCTGCCCACTGCACTGAGGCTAGGTAACACTGTCACCACCGATAAATCCACGATAATCAAGAATTTCAATAAGCATTTCTCTACGGCTGGCCATGCTTTCCTCCTGGCTACCCCAACCCCGGCCTACAGCTCAGCACCCCCCACAGCTACTTGCCCAAGCCTCCCAGCTTCCCATTCACCCAAATCCAGATAGCAGATGTTCTGAAAGAGCTGCAAATCCTGGACCCCTACAAATCAGCTGGGCTAGACAATCTGGACCCTCTCTTTCTAAAATTATCCACTGCCATTGTTGCAACCCCTATTACCAGCCTGTTCAACCTGTCTTTCATATCGTCCAAGATCCCTAAAGATTGGAAAGCTGCCGCGGTCATCCCTCTCTTCAAAGGGGGTGACACTCTAGACCCAAACTGTTACAGACCTATATCCACCCTGCCTTTCCAAAGTCTTCGAGGATGCCAAGTGCATTAAATATTTTCTAACTATCATGACTTTTGTAAGTGTAATACATACAGGTTAAAAGTCTGGGTGTGAGACAGGACAAAAACAGTACAAAACAGTCAAATCCAGACATGAAATGCTTTAGAAAATTCAATAAAAAAAAACATAATGAAAGCTGAAAAAAACGTTTGAGGTTGTTTTAGTCTCTACTTAATGGATGTGAGGAAAAATTGTATCTTACAAATCTAACCCTGAGACACAAAAAGTTCCGCATTTGCAAAATCTCCCAACTACAGTATGACAGGGTGACTTATTTCATCACCACAAGGCACAGATATCCCTCCCTCCCTCCCTCCCTCCCTCCCTCCCTCCCTCCCTCCCTCCCTCCCTCCCTCCCTCCCTCCCTCCCTCCCTCCCTCCCTCCCTCCCTCCCTCCCTCCCTCCCTCTCTCATTATTGTCTTAAGTAGAGGGAGTCACTTCAGATGTGCATTAGCTGTTAATGCTCCTCTTTATATGGTTTCCTGGGGATCCCTGGGTACTCAGCCAGATCACCCAACACAGTTACCTATCTCTGGGCTCAGACCTGGGGAGGGAACACACACACAGACGCACACACACACATGCATGCACACACACCCACGCAAGCACACAAGAAACAGAAGATTAGGATGCTTTTTCTTAGAGAGTGTTGGTTTAAAGTATTTTAGTTTTAGCCTGCAGCTACAGCTGACTTGTGGTAGGCTTGTTAAGTTATTTTTCATAAAGAAGGGAAGTGACTGCTTTAGCTGAATGTTAATTTACAAACAACTTCAATAATACTGACTGTAGTCCATCTTCTCCTTGTAAATTTTTTTTTTTCAACAACAAAACACACATAGCTGATTGGATTGCACAATATACTTACAAAGACCCTCTCCCTCAGTCTTGCCGGGATCAATAAGTTCTTATGTACCATTTTTTAAACTACAGATTGTGGCTTTACACCAACATGGCCACATACTAGATGTGTCCAATCAAATGTCGACCACATTATCTACCAAGGGAATTCTCTTCGATTATAATCACAGCCGTATATATTCCCCCCAAGCAGACACATCGTTGGCTCTGAATGAACTTTATTTGACTCTTTGCAACCTGGAATCCATCTATCCGGAGGCTGCATTCATTGTAGCTGGGGATTTTAACAAGGCTAATCTGAAAACAAGACTCCCTAAATTTTATCAGCATATCGATTGCGCAACCAGGGGTGGAAAACCCTTGGATCACTGCTATTCTAACTTCCGCGAAGCATATAAGGCCCTGCCCCGCCCTCCTTTCGGAAAAGCTGACCACGACTCCATTTTGTTGATCCCTGCCTACAGACAGAAACTAAAACAAGAAGCTCCCGCGCTGAGGTCTGTTCAACGCTGGTCCGACCAATCTGATTCCACACTCCAAGACTGCTTCCATCACGTGGACTGGGAGATGTTTCGTATTGCGTCAGACAACAACATTGACGAATACGCTGATTCGGTGAGCGAGTTCATTAGAACGTATGTTGAAGATGTCGTTCCCATAGCAACGATTAAAACATTCCCAAACCAGAAACCGTGGATTGATGGCAGCATTCGCGTGAAACTGAAAGCCCGAACCACTGCTTTTAATCAGGGCAAGGTGACCGGAAACATGACCGAATACAAACAGTGTAACTATTCCCTCCGCAAGGCAATCAAACAAGCTAAGCGTCAGTATAGAGACAAAGTAGAATCTCAATTCAACGGCTCAGACACAAGAGGTATGTGGCAGGGTCTACAGTCAATCACGGATTACAAAAGAAAACCAGCCCAGTCACGGACCAGGATGTCTTGCTCCCAGGCAGACTAAATAACTTTTTTGCCCGCTTTGAGGACAATGCAGTGCCACTGACACGGCCCGCAACTAAAACATGCGGACTCTCCTTCACTGCAGCTGACGTGAGGAAAACATTTAAACGTGTCAACCCTCGCAAGGCTGCAGGCCCAGACGGAATCCCCAGCCGCACCCTCAGAGCATGCGCAGACCAGCTGGCTGGTGTGTTTACGGACATGTTCAATCAATCCCTATCCCAGTCTGTTGTTTCCACATGCTTCAAGAGGGCCACCATTGTTCCTGTTCCCAAGAAAGCTAAGGTAACTGAGCTAAACGACTACCGCCCCGTAGCACTCACTTCCGTCATCATGAAGTGCTTTGAGAGACTAGTCAAGGACCATATCACCTCCACCCTACCTGACACCCTAGACCCACTCCAATTTGCTTACCGCCCAAATAGGTCCACAGACGATGCAATCTCAACCACACTGCACACTGCCCTAACCCATCTGGACAAGAGGAATACCTATGTGAGAATGCTGTTCTTCGACTACAGCTCGGCATTTAACACCATAGTGCCCTCCAAGCTCGTCATCAAGCTCGAGACCCTGGGTCTCGACCCCGCCCTGTGCAACTGCGTACTGGACTTCCTGACGGGCCGCCCCCAGGTGGTGAGGGTAGGCAACAACATCTCCACCCCGCTGATCCTCAACACTGGGGCCCCACAAGGGTGCGTTCTGAGCCCTCTCCTGTACTCCCTGTTCACCCACGACTGCGTGGCCACGCACGCCTCCAACTCAATCATCAAGTTTGCGGACGACACAACAGTGGTAGGCTTGATTACCAACAACGACGAGACGGCCTACAGGGAGGAGGTGAGGGC
>NC_092164.1:16246038-16296038 GCF_045791955.1 Oncorhynchus clarkii lewisi | reverse complement strand
AGACAGGTTACAGACAGGTTACAGACAGGTTACAGACAATACACCACAGATAGGTTACAGACAGGTTACAAACAGGTTACAGACAACACACCACAGATATGTTACAGACAACACACTACAGATAGGTTACAGACAGGTTACAGACAGGTTACATACAACACACCACATATAGGTTACAGACAGGTTACAGACAGGTTACAGACAACACACTACAGATAGGTTACAGACAGGTTACAGACAGGTTACAGACAGGTTACAGACAGGTTACAGACAACACACCACAGATAGGTTACAGACAGGTTACAGACAACACACTACAGATAGGTTACAGACAGGTTACAGACAGGTTACAGACAGGTTACAGACAATACACCACAGATAGGTTACAGACAGGTTACAGACAGGTTACAGACAGGTTACAGACAACACACCACAAATAGGTTACAGACAGGTTACAGACAATACACCACAGATACGTTACAGACAGGTTACAGACAGGTTACAGACAACACACCACATATAGGTTACAGACAACACACTACAGATAGGTTACAGACAACACATTACAGATAGGTTACAGACAGGTTACAGACAGGTTACAGACAACACACTACAGATAGGTTACAGGCAACACATTACAGATAGCTTACATGTATACATGTTTCAGCATACAGTATGTATGTGATTGTCTGTGTGTGTGCGTGCGTGTGTGCGTGCGTGTGTGAATGTGCGTGTTTGTAGTTGTGTGTGTGTGTGCGTTATGATGGCTCTGTTGATGAATCCCAGAGGCCTTGTCTTGTGATCTGAGACCCACACATGAAACAGCCCATATCTGTACAGCAGCACTGTCTCTATGTTTAGTAGGGCCTGTGATTTTGCAAAACATTTTGCATGTCAATGGACTAATGAAACAAATACCCAAAGATAGTTTTGGGGTTGAATTGTCCTTTAAGTCATTCTGGGCATAATCCAAGCAGTTGGGATACACTTCATTACAATTTAATTACAATTATTTATTGTGAATGGTATTACCATCTGGCTAACGTATAACTGAACTTACGTATAACTGAACTTATTTTCAAGTAAGAAAAGTGTAACTGTTTTCAGTGGGATAGTAAAGTCTCCAACAATATGCGAGTACAGTGAATTCTCTCTGCTCTCAAAGACAGGATAAAAAACCCTCAAAGTCATTCAGCTAATCCATCTTGACAAGACTGAGGCTCCATCACATCGACCTCTCTCTCAACCACCTCCACACACACACCCTGACCTGACACACACTCACACGCACACACACACACACACACACACACACACACACACACACACACACACACACACACACAAACACAAACACACACACGCACGCACGCACGCACGCGCACGCACGCGCACGCGCACACACACACACACACGCCCACATTTTCTCTCTCTTTCTCTCTCTCTCCCTTCCCCTCTCTCTCCTTACTGTGTCAGAAGCTGCTCCACTCTAGACTGAGGCTGTTGAGAGGTAGAGGAGGAGGAGGAGGAGGAGGAGGGGAGAAGGGGAGAATAGGAGGAGAAAAGAA
Source organism: Oncorhynchus clarkii lewisi (assembly GCF_045791955.1). NCBI lineage: Eukaryota > Metazoa > Chordata > Actinopteri > Salmoniformes > Salmonidae > Oncorhynchus > Oncorhynchus clarkii. Next base: position 16,294,470 of record NC_092164.1, on the reverse strand, counting down.
AGGGAGGAGCAGGAAAGGAGGGGAGGAGAAAGGAAGGAAGAGGAAAGGAGGGCAACACACAGCGGAGGCCCAGGCCAAGGCCTAGCGTGTGATTCTGGGCCTGGGCCCCTAAAAGACTACGTACACTTCATCTGTAGTGTTCACCTTATCCCCCACCCACATCTCACCCCTCAAATCCCCCAAACCCCACAATGCATCTCATCTGTAGTGTTCACCTTATCCCCCACCCACATCTCACCCCTCAAATCCCCCAAACCCCACAATGCATCTCATCTGCAGTGTTCACCTTATCCCCCACCCACATCTCACCCCTCAAATCCCCCAAACCCCACAATGCATCTCATCTGTAGTGTTCACCTTATCCCCCACCCACATCTCACCCCTCAAATCCCCCAAACCCCACAATGCATCTCATCTGTAGTGTTCACCTTATCCCCCACCCACATCTCACCCCTCAAATCCCCCAAACCCCACAATGCATCTCATCTGTAGTGTTCACCTTATCCCCCACCCACATCTCACCCCTCAAATCCCCCAAACCCCACAATGCATCTCATCTGTAGTGTTCACCTTATCCCCCACCCACATCTCACCCCTCAAATCCCCCAAACCCCACAATGCATCTCATCTGTAGTGTTCACCTTATCCCCCACCCACATCTCACCCCTCAAATCCCCCAAACCCCACAATGCATCTCATCTGTAGTGTTCACCTTATCCCCCACCCACATCTCACCCCTCAAATCCCCCAAACCCCACAATGCATCTCATCTGTAGTGTTCACCTTATCCCCCACCCACATCTCACCCCTCAAATCCCCCAAACCCCACAATGCATCTCATCTGTAGTGTTCACCTTATCCCCCACCCACATCTCACCCCTCAAATCCCCCAAACCCCACAATGCATCTCATCTGTAGTGTTCACCTTATCCCCCACCCACATCTCACCCCTCAAATCCCCCAAACCCCACAATGCATCTCATCTGTAGTGTTCACCTTATCCCCCACCCACATCTCACTCCTCAAATCCCCCAAACCCCACAATGCATCTCATCTGTAGTGTTCACCTCATCTCCCACCCACATCTCACCCCTCAAATCCCCCAAACCCCACAATGCATCTCATCTGTAGTGTTCACCTTATCCCCCACCCACATCTCACCCCTCAAATCCCCCAAACCCCACAATGCATCTCATCTGTAGTGTTCACCTTATCCCCCACCCACATCCCACCCCTCAAATCCCCCAAACCCCACAATGCATCTTATCTGTAGTGTTCACCTTATCTCCCACCCACATCTCACCCCTCAAACCCCACTAACCCCACAATGCATCTCAGCTGTAGGAGAACAGGGAATGTGTGGGTTACTGATGAAATGGGAAGAGATGTAGAACATGTTATTTAGTATACTGTAAGGGTATGTAGTGTTATTTAGTATACTGTAAGGTTATATAATGTTATTTAGTATACTGTAAGGTTATGTAATGTTATTTAGTATACTGTAAGGTTATGTAATGTTATTTAGTATACTGTAAGGGTATGTGATGTTATTTAGTATACTGTAAGGGTATGTAATGTTATTTAGTATACTGTAAAGTTATGTAATGTTATTTAGTATACTGTAAGGGTATGTGATGTTATTTAGTATACTGCAAGGGTATGTAATGGTATTTAGTATACTGTAAGGTTATGTAATGTTATTTAGTATACTGCAAGGGTATGTAATGGTATTTAGTATACTGTAAGGTTATGTAATGTTATTTAGTATACTGTAAGTGTATGTAATGTTATTTAGAATACTGTAAGGTTATGTAATGATATTTAGTATACTGTAAGTGTATGTAATGTTATTTAGAATACTGTAAGGTTATGTAATGATATTTAGTATAATGTAAGGGTATGTAATGTTATTTAGTATACTGTAAGGGTATGTAATGTTATTTAGTATACTGTAAGGGTATGTGATGTTATTTAGTATACTGTAAGGGTATACATAGACTGACCACAGGTGAAAGCTATGATCCCTTATTCATTTCACTTGTTAAATTAACATCAAATCAGTGTAGACGAAGGGATGGATACAGGTTAAAGAAGGATTGTTTTAAGCCTTGAGCCAATTGCGACATGGATTGTGTATGTGTGCCATTCAGAGGGTGAATGGGCAAGACAGGATATTGAAGTGCCTTTAACCAGGGTATGGTAGTAGGTGCCAGGAGCACCGGCTTGAGTGTGTCAAGAACTGAAACGCTGCTGGGTTTTTCATGCTCAACAATTTCCTGTGTGTATCAAGAATGGTCCACCACCCAAAGGACGTCCAACCGACTTGACACAACTGTGGGAACATTACAGTTTTTTCCGATTGCTAAACGACAGTGGACACAACTGGAGTCACATGTGCAAAACTCTAACTACAGTCTGCACAGCAGCAGTTAATGTGGACCAAACTCTAGTTCGTTTTTCATTGCTTGAACACAGTTTTCAAAACTCTACACACTTATCCCATGACTTTAACCACAACCTGCACAACACTGTGGATTTACAGCACTTTGTTCAAATGCTAACACACTGCTGTCAAAACTGTGAACCACACATTCAAAACGGAATAGATTTCAGCCTTGTGCCTTTCAAACACTGCTGATTGCAATTTCAGCTGAAAGGCAAAGCAGGTGTCTTGTTTTAGACTTGTTAGTGAACACACACATATTACAGTAGATATAGGTAGAGCTCAGAAAGACTCATTTTGGAAATGGAACAAGGAAGATGGGTTCGTGGAGGGAGAAGGGTGGCAGGGAGAGGGCGGATGCGTGGCGGAAGACAAAGAAGACAAAGAGCTGTTATTTCAGATGAAATAAGGGCTACACTTATAGACCATGTTGTGAACCATGGTCTCTCATTGAGAGAGGCAGGGTTGAGGGTGCAACCCAATCTGCAAAGATCCACAGTGGCATCTGTAATGCGAATTTTCCATCATGCAAACAGGTGAGAGTTACATCCTTACAGTAAATGAAAACATTACAGGAATCTATTTTGTATTGCAATTATAGAATATTTACACAGATATATATTACAGTAAGTTTGACTGTAAAATATATTTTTACAACAGGACCCAAAGGCTGCCCCCAACAGGGGGAAGAGGAAAAATATGTTCAGATGCGCAGGAAAATGCTATTGTTGACATGGTTGTTGTCAACAATGCAATAAAACTGCGGGAGATTCAAGATAGAGTTCTGGCTGATAATGATATATTTGAAAATGTTAATTCTGTCAGCACAACAACTATTGCTCGAGTCCTAAAGAAACACCAAGTTACAATGAAACAGTTATACACTGTACCGTTCGAGAGAAACAGTGAACGGGTAAAAGAGCAAAGATACCAATATGTCCAGGTAAGACGTCTGAGGTTACGTACACAGCTATACAAAATATTTACAGTAAAAAAAAACACTAGCTTTTCTACAGTAAAACTGTGCACTTACTGTTTTTCAGAGAGTAATGGAGGTGGAAGCACTGGAAAGACCACATTCATTTGTATTTATCGATGAAGCTGGATTTAACCTTGCCAAAACACGGCGCAGAGGAAGGAATGTTATAGGTCAAAGGGCCACTGTGGAGGTTCCAGGCCAAAGGGGGGGAAATATCACCATGTGTGCTGCAATGGCCAATGATGGTTTGCTTCTCAACACACCACTTATTGGCCCATACAACACAGAAAGGCTTATAGCTTTCCTAGAACAGCTCTATGCTCAGCTAGTGCCAGCAGAACAGGGGGAGCCAGTAAGAAACCCCCAAGTTTTTGTCATAGTTTGCGATAACGTTGCTTTTCACCACTCTGCAGCTGTCACAGATTGGTTTGCAGCACATCACAGATTTATGGTTTTGTACCTGCCTGCATATTCACCATTCCTCAACCCAATAGAGGAGTTTTTCTCTGCCTGGAGGTGGAAAGTGTTTGGTCACCACCCACATGACCAAATGTCTCTTTTGGAAGCCATGCGTGCCGGATGTGAGGACACGAGTCCAGAGGACTGCCAGGGATGGATAAGGCACTCCAGAAGGTTCTTCCCCAGGTGCATGGCAAGAGAAAACATTAGATGTGATGTTGAAGAAAACCTGTCGCCTGATGCTAGAGAGAGGCAGGATTAGCCCCTCAATTATTTGTTCGAATTACAGTATGTACTTTTAGTTTCTACCTTTTTTTTCTCATTACTGTAATTCCGTAAATTACTACAGACTATTGAAGCAAACTGCTAATTTTAATTTACCTTAAAGAATTGTTATGTTCTAAAAATGTTAATAAATCATGTGAAAGAATGTCACTCTTTTCTTTGAAGAAAATATTACTTTGTATGAAGTCACTGAAATTGTTCAAACTGTAAAGATGAAAAGTTTGTATTTTCTGTATTGGTGTTTGATGCTAGTGTTTTTACTCTCAGTGTGTTCTGAGTGACAGTGTGTGTTATCTCAGTGAAGGTTGTGCATAGTGTTTGGCTGCACTGAGCGTGTTTTGAGCCATGTGTTAAGAGTTGTGTTGCTTGGAATGAGTTTTGCAGGTGATGTGAACTGTTTAGCTCAGGTGACTGTTGGTAGTGCAGACTGTAGTTAGAGTTTTGCACATGTGACTCCAGTTGTGCCCACTGTCGTTTAGCAATCGAAAAAAACTGTAAAGTCAATATGGGCCAGCTTCCCTGTGGAACACTTTGGACACCTTGTAGAGTCCACGCCCATCGTATTGAGGCTGTTCTGAGGGCAGAAATGGATGCTACGCACTATTAGGAAGGTTTCCTACTGTTTAGTATACTCAGTGTGTGTCCATTTAACAAAGCTGCTAGAGATCTCCCTGCTCCACCACTTACTGATCAAACACAGGAGTATGTGTGTGTGTGTGTGTGTATTTGTGTGTGTGTGTGTGTGTGTGTATATTTGTGTGTGTGTACTTACAGTTTTTTACAATCACTTTGGCACTAATTTCGGAACCTTGGTGTCATTTTTCTAAACTCTAGACACAAAACTCACAACCAATGATCAAAATTCAAATTTTTCAAAACTCAAACACTTTTTACAATTGCTTGGATACAATACACATAAAGTTAAGATCATTTGTTCATTGAACTAAAATCACCTGTTCAAAATGACACAACATAACATCAAAGTATTACCATTTCAAAATGCAAATCACACATTACATCTGAGATGACTGTCTAGTCACACATTATATCTGAGATGACTGTCTATTCACACACTACATCTGAGATGACTGTCTATTCACACATTACATCTGAGATGACTGTCTATTCACACATTACATCTGAGATGACTGTCTATTCACACATTACATCTGAGATGACTGTCTATTCACACATTATATCTGAGATGACTGTCTATTCACACATTACATCTGAGATGACTGTCTATTCACACACTAGATGATGCTCAGCTAGTGCCAGCAGAACAGGGGGAGCCAGTAAGAAACCCCCAAGTTTTTGTCATAGTTTGCGATAACGTTGCTTTTCACCACTCTGCAGCTGTCACAGATTGGTTTGCAGCACATCACAGATTTATGGTTTTGTACCTGCCTGCATATTCACCATTCCTCAACCCAATAGAGGAGTTTTTCTCTGCCTGGAGGTGGAAAGTGTTTGGTCACCACCCACATGACCAAATGTCTCTTTTGGAAGCCATGCGTGCCGGATGTGAGGACACGAGTCCAGAGGACTGCCAGGGATGGATAAGGCACTCCAGAAGGTTCTTCCCCAGGTGCATGGCAAGAGAAAACATTAGATGTGATGTTGAAGAAAACCTGTCGCCTGATGCTAGAGAGAGGCAGGATTAGCCCCTCAATTATTTGTTCGAATTACAGTATGTACTTTTAGTTTCTACCTTTTTTTTCTCATTACTGTAATTCCGTAAATTACTACAGACTATTGAAGCAAACTGCTAATTTTAATTTACCTTAAAGAATTGTTATGTTCTAAAAATGTTAATAAATCATGTGAAAGAATGTCACTCTTTTCTTTGAAGAAAATATTACTTTGTATGAAGTCACTGAAATTGTTCAAACTGTAAAGATGAAAAGTTTGTATTTTCTGTATTGGTGTTTGATGCTAGTGTTTTTACTCTCAGTGTGTTCTGAGTGACAGTGTGTGTTATCTCAGTGAAGGTTGTGCATAGTGTTTGGCTGCACTGAGCGTGTTTTGAGCCATGTGTTAAGAGTTGTGTTGCTTGGAATGAGTTTTGCAGGTGATGTGAACTGTTTAGCTCAGGTGACTGTTGGTAGTGCAGACTGTAGTTAGAGTTTTGCACATGTGACTCCAGTTGTGCCCACTGTCGTTTAGCAATCGAAAAAAACTGTAAAGTCAATATGGGCCAGCTTCCCTGTGGAACACTTTGGACACCTTGTAGAGTCCACGCCCATCGTATTGAGGCTGTTCTGAGGGCAGAAATGGATGCTACGCACTATTAGGAAGGTTTCCTACTGTTTAGTATACTCAGTGTGTGTCCATTTAACAAAGCTGCTAGAGATCTCCCTGCTCCACCACTTACTGATCAAACACAGGAGTATGTGTGTGTGTGTGTGTGTATTTGTGTGTGTGTGTGTGTGTGTGTATATTTGTGTGTGTGTACTTACAGTTTTTTACAATCACTTTGGCACTAATTTCGGAACCTTGGTGTCATTTTTCTAAACTCTAGACACAAAACTCACAACCAATGATCAAAATTCAAATTTTTCAAAACTCAAACACTTTTTACAATTGCTTGGATACAATACACATAAAGTTAAGATCATTTGTTCATTGAACTAAAATCACCTGTTCAAAATGACACAACATAACATCAAAGTATTACCATTTCAAAATGCAAATCACACATTACATCTGAGATGACTGTCTAGTCACACATTATATCTGAGATGACTGTCTATTCACACACTACATCTGAGATGACTGTCTATTCACACATTACATCTGAGATGACTGTCTATTCACACATTACATCTGAGATGACTGTCTATTCACACTACATCTGAGATGACTGTCTATTCACACATTATATCTGAGATGACTGTCTATTCACACATTACATCTGAGATGACTGTCTATTCACACACTACATCTGAGATGACTGTCTATTCACACATTATATCTGAGATGACTGTCTATTCACACATTACATCTGAGATGACTGTCTATTCACACATTACATCTGAGATGACTGTCTATTCACACATTATATCTGAGATGACTGTCTATTCACACATTACATCTGAGATGACTGTCTATTCACACATTACATCTGAGATGACTGTCTATTCACACATTATATCTGAGATGACTGTCTATTCACACAACACATCTGAGATGACTGTCTATTCACACATTATATCTGAGATGACTGTCTATTCACACATTACATCTGAGATGACTGTCTATTCACACATTACATCTGAGATGACTGTCTATTCACACATTATATCTGAGATGACTGTCTATTCACACATTACATCTGAGATGACTGTCTATTCACACATTACATCTGAGATGACTGTCTATTCACACATTACATCTGAGATGACTGTCTATTCACACATTACATCTGAGATGACTGTCTATTCACACATTACATCTGAGATGACTGTCTATTCACACATTACATCTGAAATGACTGTCTATTCACACATTACATCTGAAATGACTGTCTATTCACACATTACATCTGAGATGACTGTCTATTCACACACTACATCTGAGATGACTGTCTATTCACACATTACATCTGAGATGACTGTCTATTCACACATTACATCTGAGATGACTGTCTATTCACACATTACATCTGAGATGACTGTCTAGTCACACATTACATCTGAGATGACTGTCAATTCACACATTACATCTGAGATGACTGTCTATTCACACATTACATCTGAGATGACTGTCTATTCACACATTACATCTGAGATGACTGTCTATTCACACATTACATCTGAGATGACTGTCTATTCACACATTACATCTGAGATGACTGTCTATTCACACATTACATCTGAGATGACTGTCTATTCACACATTACATCTGAGATGACTGTCTATTCACACATTACATCTGAGATGACTGTCTATTCACACATTACATCTGAGATGACTGTCTATTCACACATTACATCTGAGATGACTGTCTATTCACACACTACATCTGAGATGACTGTCTATTCACACACTACATCTGAGATGACTGTCTATTCACACATTACATCTGAGATGACTGTCTATTCACACATTACATCTGAGATGACTGTCTATTCACACACTACATCTGAGATGACTGTCTATTCACACATTACATCTGAGATGACTGTCTATTCACACATTACATCTGAGATGACTGTCTATTCACACACTACATCTGAGATGACTGTCTAGTCACACATTACATCTGAGATGACTGTCTATTCACACACTACATCTGAGATGACTGTCTAGTCACACATTACATCTGAGATGACTGTCTATTCACACATTACATCTGAGATGACTGTCTATTCACACATTACATCTGAGATGACTGTCTAGTCACACATTACATCTGAGATGACTGTCTATTCACACATTACATCTGAGATGACTGTCTACTCACACATTACATCTGAGATGACTGTCTAGTCACACATTACATCTGAGATGACTGTCTAGTCACACATTACATCTGAGATGACTGTCTATTCACACATTACATCTGAGATGACTGTCTAGTCACACATTACATCTGAGATGACTGTCTATTCACACATTACATCTGAGATGACTGTCTAGTCACACATTACATCTGAGATGACTGTCTATTCACACATTACATCTGAGATGACTGTCTATTCACACATTACATCTGAGATGACTGTCTATTCACACATTACATCTGAGATGACTGTCTAGTCACACATTACATCTGAGATGACTGTCTATTCACACATTACATCTGAGATGACTGTCTATTCACACATTACATCTGAGATGACTGTCTATTCACACATTACATCTGAGATGACTGTCTATTCACACATTACATCTGAGATGACTGTCTATTCACACATTACATCTGAGATGACTGTCTAGTCACACATTATATCTGAGATGACTGTCTATTCACACATTACATCTGAGATGACTGTCTATTCACACATTACATCTGAGATGACTGTCTATTCACACATTACATCTGAGATGACTGTCTATTCACACATTACATCTGAGATGACTGTCTAGTCACACATTACATCTGAGATGACTGTCTATTCACACATTACATCTGAGATGACTGTCTATTCACACATTACATCTGAGATGACTGTCTATTCACACATTACATCTGAGATGACTGTCTATTCACACATTACATCTGAGATGACTGTCTATTCACACATTACATCTGAGATGACTGTCTATTCACACATTACATCTGAGATGACTGTCTATTCACACATTACATCTGAGATGACTGTCTATTCACACATTACATCTGAGATGACTGTCTATTCACACACTACATCTGAGATGACTGTCTATTCACACATTACATCTGAGATGACTGTCTATTCACACATTACATCTGAGATGACTGTCTATTCACACATTACATCTGAGATGACTGTCTATTCACACATTACATCTGAGATGACTGTCTATTCACACACTACATCTGAGATGACTGTCTATTCACACATTACATCTGAGATGACTGTCTATTCACACATTACATCTGAGATGACTGTCTATTCACACACTACATCTGAGATGACTGTCTATTCACACATTACATCTGAGATGACTGTCTATTCACACATTACATCTGAGATGACTGTCTATTCACACATTACATCTGAGATGACTGTCTATTCACACATTACATCTGAGATGACTGTCTATTCACACACTACATCTGAGATGACTGTCTATTCACACATTACATCTGAGATGACTGTCTATTCACACACTACATCTGAGATGACTGTCTATTCACACATTACATCTGAGATGACTGTCTACTCACACATTACATCTGAGATGACTGTCTACTCACACATTACATCTGAGATGACTGTCTATTCACACATTACATCTGAGATGACTGTCTACTCACACATTACATCTGAGATGACTGTCTATTCACACATTACATCTGAGATGACTGTCTATTCACACATTACATCTGAGATGACTGTCTATTCACACATTACATCTGAGATGACTGTCTATTCACACATTACATCTGAGATGACTGTCTATTCACACACTACATCTGAGATGACTGTCTATTCACACATTACATCTGAGATGACTGTCTATTCACACATTACATCTGAGATGACTGTCTATTCACACATTACATCTGAGATGACTGTCTATTCACACATTACATCTGAGATGACTGTCTATTCACACATTACATCTGAGATGACTGTCTATTCACACATTACATCTGAGATGACTGTCTATTCACACATTACATCTGAGATGACTGTCTATTCACACATTACATCTGAGATGACTGTCTATTCACACATTACATCTGAGATGACTGTCTATTCACACACTACATCTGAGATGACTGTCTATTCACACATTACATCTGAGATGACTGTCTATTCACACATTACATCTGAGATGACTGTCTATTCACACATTACATCTGAGATGACTGTCTATTCACACATTACATCTGAGATGACTGTCTATTCACACACTACATCTGAGATGACTGTCTATTCACACATTACATCTGAGATGACTGTCTATTCACACACTACATCTGAGATGACTGTCTATTCACACATTACATCTGAGATGACTGTCTATTCACACACTACATCTGAGATGACTGTCTATTCACACACTACATCTGAGATGACTGTCTATTCACACATTACATCTGAGATGACTGTCTATTCACACATTACATCTGAGATGACTGTCTATTCACACATTACATCTGAGATGACTGTCTATTCACACACTACATCTGAGATGACTGTCTATTCACACACTACATCTGAGATGACTGTCTATTCACACATTACATCTGAGATGACTGTCTATTCACACATTACATCTGAGATGACTGTCTATTCACACACTACATCTGAGATGACTGTCTATTCACACATTACATCTGAGATGACTGTCTAGTCACACATTACATCTGAGATGACTGTCTATTCACACATTACATCTGAGATGACTGTCTATTCACACATTACATCTGAGATGACTGTCTATTCACACATTACATCTGAGATGACTGTCTATTCACACATTACATCTGAGATGACTGTCTATTCACACACTACATCTGAGATGACTGTCTATTCACACATTACATCTGAGATGACTGTCTATTCACACATTACATCTGAGATGACTGTCTATTCACACATTACATCTGAGATGACTGTCTATTCACACATTACATCTGAGATGACTGTCTATTCACACACTACATCTGAGATGACTGTCTATTCACACATTACATCTGAGATGACTGTCTATTCACACATTACATCTGAGATGACTGTCTATTCACACACTACATCTGAGATGACTGTCTATTCACACATTACATCTGAGATGACTGTCTATTCACACATTACATCTGAGATGACTGTCTATTCACACATTACATCTGAGATGACTGTCTATTCACACATTACATCTGAGATGACTGTCTATTCACACACTACATCTGAGATGACTGTCTATTCACACATTACATCTGAGATGACTGTCTATTCACACATTACATCTGAGATGACTGTCTATTCACACATTACATCTGAGATGACTGTCTACTCACACAGTACATCTGAGATGACTGTCTATTCACACATTACATCTGAGATGACTGTCTACTCACACATTACATCTGAGATGACTGTCTACTCACACATTACATCTGAGATGACTGTCTATTCACACATTACATCTGAGATGACTGTCTATTCACACATTACATCTGAGATGACTGTCTATTCACACATTACATCTGAGATGACTGTCTATTCACACATTACATCTGAGATGACTGTCTATTCACACATTACATCTGAGATGACTGTCTATTCACACATTACATCTGAGATGACTGTCTATTCACACACTACATCTGAGATGACTGTCTATTCACACATTACATCTGAGATGACTGTCTACTCACACATTACATCTGAGATGACTGTCTATTCACACATTACATCTGAGATGACTGTCTATTCACACATTACATCTGAGATGACTGTCTATTCACACATTACATCTGAGATGACTGTCTATTCACACATTACATCTGAGATGACTGTCTATTCACACATTACATCTGAGATGACTGTCTATTCATTTCATTACAATGATCTAACTATCAATTGATACAACTGGTCAAAATGATAAGTGACTGTTGCATTACTCTTAATGCATAGTTTTATGGAAACTGACGAACAATATTCCATGTTTAGATCATGAAAGTTTCAGGATAACGAGATCCATTGACACCAATTACCGTGGAACATGAACCAATTGGACTACATTATCTATGGAAGTAATGTTTCATCATCATTCCTTATCAGACACTGCTTCTATGGTCTCATGTACCCCTTTTCCAGACTATGTTTTCAGATTTGACATTACTGTACACTCTTTATTAGGTACACCTATCTAGTACAGGGTAGGACCCCCTTTTGCCTCCACAACAGCCTGAATTATTTACGGTGTTGTACGTTAAGAGACTGTAGTGTGTAAAAATCCCAGGAAGGCAGCTGTTTCTGAGATGCTAGAATCATCATGTGTGGCATCAACAATCATACCACGGTCAAAGTTGCTTAGATTACTCATCTTTGCCTGTTCTAATGTTTGGTTGAACAACATCTAAAGCTCTCTACTCTATATACTCTATATATTGAGTTGCAGGCAGCCACATGATTCACTGTTCGAATGTAATCTTCCTTGATGAACTAAATCAGGTCTGTAGAGCTGATGGCATGACCTATTGTGTGGGATAATGTCAGGTTCCACCATGCTCAAGCATGGTTTCAGGCCCATCCACAATTTACCACCCTGTACTTACCCCCATACTCTCCTTTCCTTAACCCGATTGAGGAATTGTTCTCCATATGGAGGTGGAAGGTATATGAACAAGCCACCTTTCTCCAGGCCATAGATGACGCATGCAATGACATCACGGCAGACCAGTGTCAGGCCTGGATTTGCCATGCCAGAAGATTCTTCCCAAGATGTTTGGCTGAAAACATCCATTGTGATGTGGATGAGAACCTGTGGCCAAATCCACAAGACAGAGTTGAAGGAAATATAGAAGTACAGTAATCAATCCTTTGTTTAGCTTTTTACAGTAAGCCAGGTGAGGCACACTGCAGTGATGTTTTACAGTAAGCCAGGTGAGGAACACTGCAGTGATGTTTTACAGTAAGCTAGGTGAGGAACACTGCAGTGATGTTTTACAGTAAACCAGGTGAGGAACACTGCAGTGATGTTTTACAGTAAGCTAGGTGAGGAACACTGCAGTGATGTTTTACAGTAAACCAGGTGAGGCACACTGCAGTGATGTTTTACAGTAAACCAGGTGAGGAACACTGCAGTGATGTTTTACAGTAAGCTAGGTGAGGAACACTGCAGTGATGTTTTACAGTAAACCAGGTGAGGCACACTGCAGTGATGTTTTACAGTAAACCAGGTGAGGAACACTGCAGTGATGTTTTACAGTAAGCTAGGTGAGGAACACTGCAGTGATGTTTTACAGTAAGCCAGGTGAGGAACACTGCAGTGATGTTTTACAGTAAGCCAGGTGAGGAACACTGCAGTTGACTTTTTACTGTAGTTTTTCCTTTTTTTGTAGCTAATTATTTTAGCTTTGATTCAAAGAAGCCTATGTTGTGATTTGATTGTATTTCATCAATACATTTCAGATTTTTTTCAATGGTTCCACTGTCTGTAGTATTCTCTCTAATAGTCCTTTTACAGTGATGTATTTATGTGTAGTAGCATAATGAAACATGTATTACATATTTTATACTACAATATTTAATGATTGTATGAACAGTGAAACTATCGGTATCTTGTGTGTGGGTGATCTAAATGAATGTTCCTATGGTATTTCAGTTATTTGAACCAATGATTCTGTAAGTGCAAGGTTTCTTTAAAGATATGAATGGTCACTGCAATGTTTTGAACATTGGACAGCCTGTGTTACAAGTGATGACCGCTTTGAGTTTTGTGACTAGAGTTTTGAAAAATGACCACAAGGATCTGAAATGAGTGCAAAAGTGATTGTTAAAAACTGTAATAGCAACATATGTATGTGTGCTGGAATTCCAGTAGAGCTGAACAGGGTAGTATCAGAGTCAGTATCAAACTATGTCAGCTGGAAGGACGCCAACAGCAGTGTGTTGTGACACCTTTATTTAACCAGGCAAGTCAGTTAAGAACAAATTCTTATTTTCAGTGACAGCTTAGGAACAGTGGGTTAACTGCTTTGTTCAGGGGTAGAAGGACAGATTTTTACCTCGTCAGCTCGGGGATTTGATCTCGCAACCTTTTGGTTACTCGTCCAACACTCTAACCACTAGGCTACCTGCTGGTGTGGTGTGGTGCATTGTGTTATGGTGTGGTGTGTTATGGTGTGGTGTGTTGTGATGTGTATGTGTCCAGGACCAGGGCTTTAGTACTGTTGCTAGTGGAGGAGGAGGCTGGGCTTTAATGTGATTACTAGCTGTAGATTGTTTATGTTGGTGTTTTATTAGGGATCCACATTAGCTGTTATAAAAGCAGCAGCTACTCTTCCTGGGGTCCACACACAGGCATCCTGATTAACACACGCACGCACGCACGCACGCACGCACACACACACACACACACACACACACACACACACACACACACACACACACACACACACACACACACACACACACACACACACACACACACACACACACACACACACACACACATCCTGATTAACACACGCACACACACACACACACACACTCACACACATCCTGATTAACACACGCACGCACACACACACACACACACACACACACACACACACACACACACACACACACACACACACACACACACACACACACACACACACACACACACACACACACACACACACACACAGCGAGCCAAAGGGCTGTCTAATTGGACACAGTGAAGAGTACTAAGCCATGCAGCCCGTCCAGAGGAGCCCCTAGCCTGGCTTGGCCTACAGAAGCTACCCTCCTACCCTGGGAGACCCCTCAATGACTGGATCAATCCCCCCACTGCCCCAGTCCTACCTATCCCTGGCCATATCCTCCAGGTCCTCTCCCTGCAGACTGCACACTGTGTTAGCCCCTCAAAACATCCAAAATAGAATTACTGTCCTCCTGAGAGGAGAAGTGTGACCACTGCTCCACATGCTTTAGAACATTGCTGTCCAGTGGAGCAAGCACACAAAGTCACACAGGCACACACATAAACACACACACACACACACACACACACACACACACACACACACACACACACACACACACACACACACACACACACACACACACACACACACACACACACACACACACACACACACACACACACACACACACACAAACACACAAAAACATGCTGCCAAGCGTGGGGCCTTAATCTGCAGTAATGCCACTCGCCCTGGGTACAGTGCCTGAGCTCTGCCAGCAGCCACACATCAGACATAGCCTCCTGCAGTCCCCCCTCTGGGTCTGGTAGTTAGCCAATCCACTGTCGTGGAGTTACATTGACTTCTCAATCAGTAGCTACAGCAATTCAGGCTCTCCTATGGTATGTGGAAACAGAAAATACACAGAACCCAACGTTCCTATTTCAGAAGGGAATATGATGGCCACTTTGCCAGCCCTGATAATATAGGGAATGAATGGAGGAAGGCTGCATTTCTAAAGGAGGTGAAGAGATATCCAAGGAAGGATGCATTCCTCAACTATTCAAACGAGCCATTGAGTAAGTGCAGTTGAGCATCATTCACAGCCCATAAAGCATGCATCATCAACTAGATTCTGCCGCGAGCCCATTTTTTCTTGAGTGGATGCTCGGGGGGAAGGGACATAATTACAAATAATTTGTACACTGCAAATTCACCCCAAGAACATATAATATTTGACTAAAACATAATCATTTTAAACCATGCTTACAATCAAGGCCCTCCGACGAACCATCAAACAGGCAAAGCGTCAATACAGGACTGAGATCAAATCGCACTACACCGGCCCTGACGCTCGTCGGATGTGGCAGGGCTTGCAAACCATGACAGACCACAAAGGGAAGCACAGCCGAGAGCTGTCCAGTGACACGAGCCTACCAGATGAGCTAAACTACTTATATGATCGCTTCGAGGCAAATAAAACTGAAACACAAATGAGAGCACCAGCTGTTCGGAAAGACTGTGTGATCACGCTCTCCACAGCCGATGTGAGTAAGTCCTTTAAACAGGTCAACATTCACAAGGCTGCGGGGCCAGAAGGATTACCAGGACGTGTACTGCGAGCATGCGCTGACCAACTGGCAAGTGTCTTCACTGACATTTTTAACCTCTCCCTGTCTGAGTCTGTAATACCAACATGTTTTAAGCAGGCCACCATAGCGTCTAAGAACACTAATGGCAGGGTAAAACTGTGCCTAAGAACACTAAGGTAACCTACCTAAATGACTACCACCCCATAGCACTCACGTTTGTAGCCATGAAGTGCTTTGAAATGGCTCACATCAACGCCATTATCCCAGAAACCCTAGACCCACTCCAATTTGTATACCGCCCCAACAGATCCATAGATGATGCAATCTCTATTGCACTCCACACTGCCCTTTCCCACCTGGACAAAACAAACACCTATGTGAGAATGCTATTCATTGACTACAGATCAGTTTTCAACACTGTATTGCCCTCAAAGCTCATCAATAAGCCAAGGACCCGGGGACTAAACACCTCCCTCTGCAACTGGATACTGGACTTCCTGACGGGCCACCCCCAGGTGGTAAGGGTAGGTAACAACACATCCACCACTGCTGATCCTCAACACAGGGGCCCCTCAGGGGTGGGTGCTCAGTCCCCTCCTGTACTCCCTGTTCACTCATGACTGCATGGCCAAGCACGACTCCAACACCATCATTAAGTTTGCCAATGACACAACAGTGGTTTAGCCTGATCACCGACAACGACGAGACAGCCTATCGGGAGGAGGTCAGAGACGTGGCCGTGTGGTACCAGGACAATAACCTCTCCCTCAACGTAATCAAGACAAAGGAGATAATTGTGAACTACAGAAAAAAGAGGACTGAGCCCCCATTCTCATCGACGGAGCTGCTGTGGAGCAGGTTGAGAGCTTCAAGTTCCTTGGTGTCCACATCACCAACAAACTAACATGGTCCAAGCACACCAAGACAGTCGTGAAGAGGGCACGACAAAACATATTCCCCCTTAGAAGACTGAAAAGATTTGACATCCTCAAAAGTTTCTACAATTGCACCATCGAGAGCATGACTGGTTGCATCACTGCCTGGTATGGCAACTTTAATTTCTTATTCTTATCGTTTTTAAAAAAAAAACTGCATTGTTGGTTAGGGGCTTGTAAGTAAGCATTTCACTGTTAGGTCCACACCTGCTGTATTTGGCGCATGTGACTAATACAATTTGATTTGATAACGTCGCTCTATTGTGCGTGGGAATACTTAGGAACAGATTTCCTAAATTAAAATCACTTGGAGCTGATTTCATAGGGCTACAGTAGTTTATGTCTTTGTATGTGTTTTGCTCAGGAAACTTGGGACCAAATAAAACCTCAGCAGGTCGCCAGTTGGGGCACCCTGTTACAGAGTGTTAGACTGTGACTCATTAGAAAGTGCTGTGGCATCGGGCTGTAGTGCTGCTGCAGTGTAGTGGAGGTCAGCTGTGGCATATGGCATTGGAGCTGAGTAGCCATGGCAGTACGGAGCAGAGAGGACCCTGGGAGGGGACATGCCAGCTGGCCACACATGAGACAACGCCTGACCGAGGCTCCGCTGAAGACTAAACTGCTGAGGGATGGCAAGAGGGAGGGAGGGAGGGAGGGAGGGAGGGAGGGAGAGAGAGAGAGAGAGAGAGAGAGAGAGAGAGAGAGAGAGCGGAATAGTGGGAAGGAGGTAGAGGAGGTAGTAAGGGAGAGTGAAGGAGTCAAGGTATGGAGCAAGGGAGGGAGGAAAAAGAGGTAGGAAGGAAGAAAGGAGAGGGAGAGAAGGAGAGAGAAGGAGAGAGAGAAAAAGAGGAAGTCACTGGAGAGAAGGAAGAAGAAGGGGGAAGAGGCAGGGTGTTTGCACAGCTCATCCAGAAGTCCAGATGGTCTGAGGGGAGAGTGACAAGCAGCGTTCTAGGGAGTCTAGCAATCTGACACAAACACCTCCACCCGGCCATGTCTGTGTGTGTCTGTGTGTGTGTGTGTGTCTCATACCAGGTTTATCATTGTGCGCTAACCATCTGAGGGATGCTATGAGCAGCTGCTGGATACTAGCTCAGACAGAGTATGAGTGGATACGTCCTCATCTTTAGACAGTAGATGTTCTCTCTCTTAATACCGTGTCCCTTGCTCCTCTCTCTCCTTCTCTCTCCTTCGCTCTCTACTGTCCTTGATAGGTATGACCCCCCAGATCTTTCTTGGGGGAATTTCACCTGTCTTTTCTGAAACTAGAGAAAATGAAGGATGGGAGTTGTGGCGTCTGGGGCGGCTACCCTGACGCTCCCTCTGCAAAGCTTTCTGGGATATGGGGGTACCCCTGGACTCAGGGGGAAGAGGGGGAAGGGGAGAGAGAAGAGGGGAAGAATCACCCTTCACAGTCACCTCAGTCCCTGGCCCCAAGGGTCTGCGTCAAGGAACGTAGCAGCCTTTTATTAGCCCTGGTTGACATGCATGAAATGTATTGGAATGTACTAATGTACTACTTTATAGGTTATATATCTGAAGAGGTGAGAGTCCCATCACCCTGTTCTCCGTCCGTCCGTCCATCCATCTGTCTGTCCGTCCGTCTGTCTCTCTCTCTCTCTCTCTCTCCCTCCCTCCCTCTCTCAATTCAATGTTTTTATTGGCATGGGAAACATATGTTAACATTGTCAAATCATGTGAAGCAGATAATAAACAAAAGGGAAATAAACAATAAAATTAACAGTAAACATTACACTCACAGACTTTATTCCAAAAGAATAAAGACATGTCAAATGTCATATTATGTCTGTATACAGTGTTGTAACGATGTACAAATTGTTAAAGCACAAAAGAGAAAATAAATAAGCATAAATATGGGTTGTATTTACAGTGGTTTTTGTTCTTCACTGGTTGCCCTTTTCTCGTGGCAACAGGTCACAAATCTGGCTGCTGTGATGGAACACTGTGGAATTTCACCCAGTAGATATGGGAGTTTATCAAAATTGGGTTTGTTTTCAAATTATTTGTTGATCTGTGTAATCTGAGGGAAATATGTGTCTCTAATATATTGGACAGGAGGTTAGGAAGTGCAGCTCAGTTTCAACCTCATTTTGTGGGCAGTGTGCACATAGCCTGTCTTCTCTTGAGAACCAGGTCTGCCTACGGTGGCCTTTCTCAATAGCAAGGCTATGCTCACTGAGTCTGTACATAGTCAAAGCTTTCCTTAAGTTTGGGTCAGTCACAGTGGTCAGGTATTCTGCCACTGTGTACTCTCTGTTTAAGGACAAATAGCATTCTAGTTTCCTGTTTTTTTGTTAATTCTTTCCAATGTGTCAAGTAATTATCTTTTTGTATTCTCATTATTTGGTTGGGTCTAATTGTGCTGCTGTCCTGGGGCTCTGTGGGGTCTGCTTGTGTTTGTGAACAGAGCCCCAGGACCAGCTTGCTTAGGGGACTCTTCTCCAGGTTCATCTCTCTGTAGGGGATGGCTTTGTTATGGAAAGTTTGGGAATCACTTCCTTTTAGGTGGTTGTTGAATTTAACGGCTCTTTTCTGGATTTTGATAATTAGCGGATATCGGCCTAATTCTGCTCTGCATGCATTATTTGGTGTTTTACGTTGTACACAGAGGATATTTTTGCAGAATTCTGCATGCAGAGTCTCAATTTTGTGAACTCTCTCTCTCTCTGTCTATCTCAATCTCAATTAAATTCAAGGGGCTTTATTGGCATGGGAAACGTGTGTTAACATTGCCAAAGCAAGTGAGGTAGATAATACACAAAAGTGAAATAAACAATAAAAATTAACAGTAAACATTACACATACAGAAGTTTCAAAACAATAAAGATTTTACAAATGTCATATTATGTATATATAGTGTTATAACAATGTACAAATGTATCTCTCTCTATCTCCTCTCTCGCTCTCTATCTAGCAGGTATCGCATTCTGTTTCTTCCTCTCTCTTAGGCACAGCCAGACAAGGCTATCTCTTACTCTCTCTCTCTGTCTCTCGATCTAGCAGGTATCACATTCTGTTTCTTCTCTCTCTTAGGAACAGTCAGACAAGACTATCTCTTACTCTCTCTCTTTCTCTCTCTCTCTCACCCTCCCTCTCTCCCCTTCATGCACTTGAAAGCCTCTCAGGTCAAAGCTGAGATAATGGTCTCCTCTCTCCCCCCTCTCTCTCCTCCCACTCTCCCTTTCTCTCTCTCTCTCTCTGTCCACCTCTACATCCATCTGGGAGAGAGAGAGGAGGACACATTTCCATTCTAGTCACATCTCTCTCTCTCTCTGTGCTGGCCACCAGTGACAGCGTCACACACACCTCCATCCGTCACATTTACATTTCAAACTGCCAACGCTTCAACCAGCCATTCATTATTTAGCAGCCCTTGGCCAAAGTGGAGAGAGCTTCATCGTCTTATTCCCCCACTCCTACCTCCTGCTCTCCCTCTTTCACAGCAAACCCCCCTGGTCTCCTGTGTATGAAGATGTTGACAGTATTGTTGAGTGTCAAAGTAACAGTATGGGTTGGCAGGATAGCATTGACTGAGGTATAATTAATTATGCATTTTTCCTAATAAAAGAGGAGATTGTATAGCATGTTAAAATTGAGATTATAGGGCAGGTTAAGGCTGAGATTGTATGGCAAGTTAAGGCTGAGATTGTATGGCAGGTTAAGGCTGAGATTGTATGGCAGGTTAAGGCTGAGATTGTATGGCAGGTTAAAACTGAGATTATAAAGCAGGTTAAACTGAGATTGTATGGCAGGATAAAGCTGAGATTGTATGGCAGGTTAAAACTGAGATTATAAGGCAGGTTAAACTGAGATTGTATGGCAGGATAAAGCTGAGATTGTATGGCAGGTTAAAACTGAGATTGTATGGCAGGTTAAACTGATATTGTATGGCAGGTTAAAACTGAGATTATAAAGCAGGTTAAACTGAGAATGTATGGCAAGTTAAAGCTGAGATTGTATGGCAGGTTAAAACTGAGATTGTATGGCAGGTTAAACTGAGATTGTATGGCAGGATAAAGCTGAGATTGTATGGCAGGTTAAAACTGAGATTGTATGGCAGGTTAAACTGATATTGTATGGCAGGTTAAAGCTGAGATTGTATGGCAGGTTAAACTGAGATTGTATGGCCGGTTAAAGCTGAGAATGTATGGCAGGTTGAGGCTGAGATTGTATGGCAGGTTAAAACTGAGATTGTATGGCAGGTTAAATCTGAGTGTATGGCAAGTTGAGGCTGATATTGTATGGCAGGTTAAAACTGAGATTGTATGGCAGATTAAAACTGAGATTGTATGGCAGGTTAAAACTGAGATTGTATGTCAGGTTAAGGCTGAGATTGTATGGCAGGTTAAGGCTGAGATTGTATGGCAGATTAAAGCTGAGATTGTATGGCAGGTTAAAACTGAGATTATATGGCAGGTTAAGGCTGAGATTGTATGGCAGGTTAAAACTGAGATTGTATGGCAGGTTAAACTGAGATTGTATGACAGGATAAAGCTGAGATTGTATGGCAGGTTAAAACTGAGATTATAAAGCAGTTTAAACTGAGATTGTATGGCAGGATAAAGCTGAGATTGTATGGCAGGTTAAACTGAGATTGTATGGCAGGTTAAACTGAGATTGTATGGCAGGTTAAAACTGAGATTGTATGGCAGGTTAAAACTGAGATTGTATGGCAGGTTGAGGCTGAGATTGTATGGCAGGTTAAACTGAGATTGTATGGCAGGATAAAGCTGAGATTGTATGGCAGGTTAAACTGAGATTGTATGGCAGGATAAAGCTGAGATTGTATGGCAGGTTAAAACTGAGATTGTATGGCAGGTTAAAGCTGAGATTGTATGGCAGGTTAAACTGAGATTGTATGGCAGGATACAGCTGAGATTGTATGGCAGGTTAAAACTGAGATTGTATGGCAGGTTAAAACTGAGATTGTATGGCAGGTTAAACTGAGATTGTATGGCAGGTTAAACTGAGATTGTATGGCAGGTTAAAACTGAGATTGTATGGCAGGTTAAAACTGAGATTGTATGGCAGGTTGAGGCTGAGATTGTATGGCAGGTTAAACTGAGATTGTATGGCCGGTTAAAGCTGAGAATGTATGGCAGGTTGAGGCTGAGATTGTATGGCAGGTTAAAACTGAGATTGTATGGCAGGTTAAATCTGAGTGTATGGCAAGTTGAGGCTGATATTGTATGGCAGGTTAAAACTGAGATTGTATGGCAGATTAAAACTGAGATTGTATGGCAGGTTAAAACTGAGATTGTATGTCAGGTTAAGGCTGAGATTGTATGGCAGGTTAAGGCTGAGATTGTATGGCAGATTAAAGCTGAGATTGTATGGCAGGTTAAAACTGAGATTATATGGCAGGTTAAGGCTGAGATTGTATGGCAGGTTAAAACTGAGATTGTATGGCAGGTTAAACTGAGATTGTATGACAGGATAAAGCTGAGATTGTATGGCAGGTTAAAACTGAGATTATAAAGCAGTTTAAACTGAGATTGTATGGCAGGATAAAGCTGAGATTGTATGGCAGCTTAAACTGAGATTGTATGGCAGGTTAAACTGAGATTGTATGGCAGGTTAAAACTGAGATTGTATGGCAGGTTAAAACTGAGATTGTATGGCAGGTTGAGGCTGAGATTGTATGGCAGGTTAAACTGAGATTGTATGGCAGGATAAAGCTGAGATTGTATGGCAGGTTAAACTGAGATTGTATGGCAGGATAAAGCTGAGATTGTATGGCAGGTTAAAACTGAGATTGTATGGCAGGTTAAAGCTGAGATTGTATGGCAGGTTAAACTGAGATTGTATGGCAGGATACAGCTGAGATTGTATGGCAGGTTAAAACTGAGATTGTATGGCAGGTTAAAACTGAGATTGTATGGCAGGTTAAACTGAGATTGTATGGCAGGTTAAACTGAGATTGTATGGCAGGTTAAAACTGAGATTGTATGGCAGGTTAAAACTGAGATTGTATGGCAGGTTGAGGCTGAGATTGTATGGCAGGTTAAACTGAGATTGTATGGCAGGATAAAGCTGAGATTGTATGGCAGGTTAAACTGAGATTGTATGGCAGGTTAAACTGAGATTGTATGGCAGGTTAAAACTGAGATTGTATGGCAGGTTAAAACTGAGATTGTATGGCAGGTTGAGGCTGAGATTGTATGGCAGGTTAAACTGAGATTGTATGGCAGGATAAAGCTGAGATTGTATGGCAGGTTAAACTGAGATTGTATGGCAGGATAAAGCTGAGATTGTATGGCAGGTTAAAACTGAGATTGTATGGCAGGTTAAAGCTGAGATTGTATGGCAGGTTAAACTGAGATTGTATGGCAGGATACAGCTGAGATTGTATGGCAGGTTAAAACTGAGATTGTATGGCAGGTTAAAACTGAGATTGTATGGCAGGTTAAACTGAGATTGTATGGCAGGTTAAACTGAGATTGTATGGCAGGTTAAAACTGAGATTGTATGGCAGGTTAAAACTGAGATTGTATGGCAGGTTGAGGCTGAGATTGTATGGCAGGTTAAACTGAGATTGTATGGCAGGATAAAGCTGAGATTGTATGGCAGGTTAAACTGAGATTGTATGGCAGGATAAAGCTGAGATTGTATGGCAGGTTAAAACTGAGATTGTATGGCAGGTTAAAACAGAGATTGTATGGCAGGTTAAAACTGAGATTGTATGGCAGGTTAAACTGAGATTGTATGGCAGGATACAGCTGAGATTGTATGGCAGGTTAAAACTGAGATTGTATGGCAGGTTAAAACTGAGATTGTATGGCAGGTTAAAGCTGAGATTGTATGGCAGGTTAAAACTGAGATTGTATGGCAGGTTGAGGCTGAGATTGTATGGCAGGTTAAAATTGAGATTGTATGGCAGGTTAAAGGTGAGATTGTATGGCAGGTTAAAACTGAGATTGAATGGCTGGTTAAGGCTTAGATTGTATGGCAGGTTAAAACTGAGATTGTATGGCAGGTTAAAACTGAGATTGTATGGCAGGTTAAACTGAGATTGTATGGCAGGGTAAAACTGAGATTGTATGGCAGGTTAAACTGAGATTGTATGGCAGGGTAAAACTGAGATTGTATGGCAGGGTAAAACTGAAATTTCTGCTCTGTACTGTACTCTTCCTCAGAGAGGCTGTATCAATGTTAAATGTCGACTGTGTGTTTCTGTGGCCCAGGGTGTGAGAGAAGAGGTGTGGGGAACAGATGAGAAGACAGAGAGAGAGGGAGAGAGCTAGAGAGAGAGAGCGAGAGAGAGAGAGAGGGAGCGAGAGAGAGAGAGAGGGAGCGAGAGAGAGAGAGAGAGAGAGAGAGAGAGAGAGAGAGGGAGCGAGAGAGAGAGAGAGGGAGCGAGAGAGAGAGAGAGAGAGAGAGAGAGAGAGAGAGAGAGAGAGAGAGAGAGTGTTGGTACCTGATTGGCACATCTCTTGCATGTGAATGTGTGTGAAAATAGTTACTGTTGTGTGTGCAAACTGAGTGGACTGTATGTATGCATACATGGAGTGAATACATACCAATGTGTATGATGTGTAAGCAAGGTGATGATCGACTGTGTTCCCCAAGCTGCCTCCATGACTAAGACAAAGCTACCAAGCCTGATGGAGACTGAAGACGATGACACCCCCACAGGTACAGTTCATCACCCCACAGCCTAGTGTTGTTTCCCACAGCCTCCAACTACACAATGTACATGTGTGTGAGGGGGAGTCAGCCCGGGGACTTAATAAGTCACCATTAGAAGAGCTCCTCTTACATTTCCATAATACTGTCTGGCCAACTCAGAGAGTCAGAGATGACTACAGCTGTAATCTGTTACAGTGTTAGATGCTGAACTAATACAAACAGTGGCCAGAAGCAGCTCTAGTGACCCCAGTGTGTGTGTAGAGTGTGTAGTGACCACAGTGTGTGTAGAGTGTGTAGTGACCACAGTGTGTGTAAAGTGTGTAGTGACCACAGTGTGTGTGTAGAGTGTGTAGTGAACCCAGTGTGTGTAGAGTGTGTAGTGATCACAGTGTGTGTAGAGTGTGTAGTGACCACAGTGTGTGTGTAGAGTGTGTAGTGACCCCAGTGTGTGTGTAGAGTGTGAGGCTGGCCCAGTTCAACACTCATAATGGATAACATTAGATTAGAAATGTGCTCTGTTACTCTTACTGTCTAATAAACTGGCCCGTAAATGGCTGGTAAAAAGGGTCCTGTGGAACAGCCAGCTGCAGCACCTCCGTACCGTTTTAACACACACACATGATGACACCTCCAAGACCTTTCGCTCCTACACACACCCCTCCATGAGGGGGCTGAGATGTGCTCCTCTACACACACCCCTCCATGAGGGGGCTGAGATGTGCTCCTCTACACACACCCCTCCATGAGGGGGCTGAGATGTGCTCCTACACACACCCCTCCATGAGGGGGCTGAGATGTGCTCCTACACACACCCCTCCATGAGGGGGCTGAGATGTGCTCCTACACACACCCCTCCATGAGGGGGCTGAGATGTGCTCCTACACACACCCCTCCATGAGGGGGCTGAGATGTGCTCCTCTACACA
Organism: Oncorhynchus clarkii lewisi; assembly: GCF_045791955.1. Classification (NCBI taxonomy): domain Eukaryota; kingdom Metazoa; phylum Chordata; class Actinopteri; order Salmoniformes; family Salmonidae; genus Oncorhynchus; species Oncorhynchus clarkii. The sequence continues at coordinate 16,268,407 of NC_092164.1, read as the reverse complement.
CACCCCTCCATGAGGGGGCTGAGATGTGCTCCTCTACACACTCATGTCGGCTCACTTTCATCCCACTTTTAGTTTGTTTCATCAAACAATCATTCATGATCTGCATAGAACTGACCAATGCTGTGAAATCCTGCTGCATTCTGTAGCCTATGAAGTCAAACTAAGGATAAAGTGATAAAAAGCAGAATGCAAATGTCAATCTAATAGAGGGTCAGAAGGTTTTTGGTTCGCAGATCATCTCCTACATGTTAATCCATTTTGTGTCAGTATTCAAAGAACAATATTAAAGTAGAGTAAACAACACGGTCTGAGGATGTTGGAACAACCACATCTCATGCTCATAACCTGCAATTGGTCAATCGGAAATACCTCCAGGCCTCTCACAATATAAATATTCATGAACAAAATACTCAACCAACACAGGTTTCCTTTCAGGCCAAACTGGAGAAGGATTCAAATCAATTATGGGGTTTCCTTGAAGAGACAGTGGACCAAATGCCATGTTTCTAATGCTAGCCCTTATTAGTGATTTCAACACGTATGGGGTGGCCAGCCTGAAACCTAGGTGGGTTTCATCCTCCTTTGAAGTGAAGCATTCCATTCGCTCCGTCACACCAATCAGAACCCACCGTGTGTAGACAAAATGCCCCACTTCCACCACTGGAGGAATGCATTGCAGTCTGCTGGGTTCTGCTGTGAAGGATTGTGGGATTGCTGTGCCAAGCCACTTGGCGTGGGCTGCCGTGGTTGGCTGCTGCCATGGTGATGAAGCGGTTTGATGTTCCATCCAGCAGAACCCTCTCTTCCTCTCCGTGCGGGGTGAACTCCGACAACACACCTTGGCCACACTTCCTGGCTGCTGTGCCACTCACTCCCCCCTCCTCCCCTCCACCAGTCTCTGCTCATGCAGGTACACAGCCACCTGCTGCAGTGGAGTCAATCAAACAGAACGGTGCACACCAGGATTGGGTTCCAAGTCCATGTTGATTTGAAAAAGGCAGTATATTTAAATCCAAATTCAAGAAATGGAAAATCATAACTGAAAATAAAAGGCAACCTTCATTTTGGAATGGAATTCAAATTAACATCCCGAGATTCCTGAATTGATTCCCGAATTGATTCCTGAACTGATTCCTGAATTGAGATGGAATTGACCTTATAGCTGCCTGCAAACATCACACGCTAACACACAACCCATTAACAGGTGTTGTTATTTCTCTCTTTTATCAATGTGAGAAGAATGCCACAGACAGACAAGTGTTAAATGTTACACATCGCTATTTCCACCCCACATCCCCCTCAACACGGACAGCAATCTGTTAGAAGACATCTGAAGGAACACTAAGAAATGAGCGTTAGGTTTTCCCTAAGCCTTATTCATTCCTTCTAGAACTCCACACAGTATCAACATCCAACATCCAGCCTTTCAAACTGGTGCCATGTCAGTGTTATTCCACAAATATGATACCCTTCAGCCCAAGCTATTTATTCATAGTACACATTACAAAAGAAAAGAGAGAGAACAGTCTCTTTCCAACATGTGGATTCCATCAGAGATATTTTGCTTACGCACCCATAGTCTAAAGGGCATTCTGGAGAAGGAGAAGGGGTGTTCCTTCCTTCATCTGTGAGTGAAGGAAGGCTTTTAGGACACGTGTGCCATACGGCCGTACCCTCACCTCCTTTTTCATCCCATAATATATTGGCAAAGCCACAATCAGAAGTTCACACACTACCTGTGTGTCCTGTTCACTATGCATTCCTGTGTGTGTGTGTGTGTGTGTGTGTGTGTGTGTGTGTGTGTGTGTCCGGACCAAAACACACAGCACCTGGGCGACCCAAACTGCAGACGGCTGTGTGTCCCACCTGAACAACCTAACTTCTGGAAGACCCAGGGCTCAATCCTTTCAGATCTGGTTGTGTGTGTGTGTGTGTGTGTGTTCGGTCTAACTCCGGAGTGTGTGTGTGTGTGTGTGTGTGTGTGTGTGTGTGTGTGTGTGTGTGTGTAACTCAAATCCTCAGTCAGATCTCCCATTGATCAATGCTTTCCCAGAAAGGCTGAGTTAGACACACATAGCTCAACTACAGGACACTGCCAGAGCCTCTGAGCATACAGAACCTGTTAGAACAAGCCAGCATGATAGCCTAATAAACTCTCAAATACTATTTCTTTCATGTCACTACATGCCAAGCAATCTGAAATAGCATTGTATTGGCCCAGGAAAAGCAGCGTATTGATAAGGTTAGATTCAACAACGAACTATGTTTAATACATATGCCACTTATTCCAATTCCATCCACGCTCGAACGTCGAAATCAGATGCAGCTACATATGGTTCTGCATAAGAGAGCGTTTCGACAGTTTGTCATCCACCACTTCTCCACAGAGTACAGCAGGGATGGTCCTCTTCCAAAATCCTACTCCTTCCTTGTCACTCATACTTCAACATACTGGGCGGTTATTTCCAATCAAAGCCAAACGTGAAATGGGTCATTTTATGAAGGTCTTTCTAAAAGATCTTCTCTTTCCTCTGTCTCCCGTTCACCCACACGTACCTGTCATGTGGTATTAGAGGGTTAACGGAATACTATTTGAAGACCGGCTGTATTAAAACACGACACTGAGAAGCGCCTAGCGCGCAGCTGTCCCCCCCCCCCCCCCTCCCCCCCACCTGGTTTAAGGCTCAATTGTGCATTTTGCAGATAAAGTGACAAAACTACTGCAGGCAGAGTTGTGAGCGGGCGTTGCCTGGGCAACCACAGTTTGTAGACCAGGTTCTCCATTACCACTTAATTTAGGTGGCCTAATTGCATTCCAGAGAACATACAGCTACAGTACACGCTGAGGAAGATGGAGGGAAAAACACATACACACATAACATACAGCTACAGTACACGCTGAGGAAGATGGAGGGAAAAACACATACATACATAACATACAGCTACAGTACACGTGGGGAAGATGGAGGGGGAAACACATACATACATAACATACAGCTACAGTACACGCTGAGGAAGATGGAGGGGGAAACACATACATACATAACATACAGCTACAGTACACGCTGAGGAAGATGGAGGGGGAAACACATACATAACATACAGCTACAGTACACGCTGAGGAAGATGGAGGGAAAAACACATACATACATAACATCCAGCTACAGTACACGCTGAGGAAGATGGAGGGGAAACACATACATACATAACATACAGCTACAGTACACGCTGAGGAAGATGGAGGGGGAAACACATACATAACATACAGCTACAGTACACGCTGAGGAAGATGGAGGGGAAACACATACATACATAACATACAGCTACAGTACACGCTGAGGAAGATGGAGGGGAAACACATACATAACATACAGCTACAGTACACGCTGAGGAAGATGGAGGGGAAACACATACATACATAACATACAGCTACAGTACACGCTGAGGAAGATGGAGGGGGAAACACATACATAACATACAGCTACAGTACACGCTGAGGAAGATGGAGGGGGAAACACATACATACATAACATACAGCTACAGTACACGCTGAGGAAGATGGAGGGGAAACACACACATACATAACATACAGCTACAGTACACGCTGAGGAAGATGGAGGGGGAAACACATACATAACATACAGCTACAGTACACGCTGAGGAAGATGGAGGGGAAACACATACATAACATACAGCTACAGTACACGCTGAGGAAGATGGAGGGGGAAACACATACATACATAACATACAGCTACAGTACACGCTGAGGAAGATGGAGGGGGAAAACATACATACATAACATACAGCTACAGTACACGCTGAGGAAGATGGAGGGGAAACACATACATACATAACATACAGCTACAGTACACGCTGAGGAAGATGGAGGGGAAACACATACATACATAACATACAGCTACAGTACACGCTGAGGAAGATGGAGGGGGAAACACATACATAACATACAGCTACAGTACACGCTGAGGAAGATGGAGGGGAAAAACACGTACATACATAACATACAGCTACAGTACACGCTGAGGAAGATGGAGGGGAAACACACATACATACATAACATACAGCTACAGTACACGCTGAGGAAGATGGAGGGGGAAACACATACATACATAACATACAGCTACAGTACACGCTGAGGAAGATGGAGGGGAAACACATACATAACATACAGCTACAGTACACGCTGAGGAAGATGGAGGGGGAAACACATACATACATAACATACAGCTACAGTACACGCTGAGGAAGATGGAGGGGAAAAACACATACATACATAACATACAGCTACAGTACACGCTGAGGAAGATGGAGGGGAAACACACACATACATAACATACAGCTACAGTACACGCTGAGGAAGATGGAGGGGAAACACACATACATACATAACATACAGCTACAGTACACGCTGAGGAAGATGGAGGGGAAACACATACATACATAACATACAGCTACAGTACACGCTGAGGAAGATGGAGGGGGAAACACATACATACATAACATACAGCTACAGTACACGCTGAGGAAGATGGAGGGAAAAACACATACATACATAACATACAGCTACAGTACACACTGAGGAAGATGGAGGGGGAAACACATACATACATAACATACAGCTACAGTACACGCTGAGGAAGATGGAGGGAAAAACACATACATACATAACATACAGCTACAGTACACGCTGAGGAAGATGGAGGGAAAAACACATACATACATAACATACAGCTACAGTACACGCTGAGGAAGATGGAGGGGGAAACACACACATACATAACATACAGCTACAGTACACGCTGAGGAAGATGGAGGGGGAAACACATACATAACATACAGCTACAGTACACGCTGAGGAAGATGGAGGGGAAACACATACATACATAACATACAGCTACAGTACACGCTGAGGAAGATGGAGGGAAAAACACATACATACATAACATACAGCTACAGTACACGCTGAGGAAGATGGAGGGGAAACACATACATACATAACATACAGCTACAGTACACGCTGAGGAAGATGGAGGGGGAAACACATACATAACATACAGCTACAGTACACGCTGAGGAAGATGGAGGGGGAAACACACACATACATAACATACAGCTACAGTACACGCTGAGGAAGATGGAGGGGAAAAACACATACATACATAACATACAGCTACAGTACACGCTGAGGAAGATGGAGGGGGAAACACATACATACATAACATACAGCTACAGTACACGCTGAGGAAGATGGAGGGGGAAACACATACATAAATAACATACAGCTACAGTACACGCTGAGGAAGATGGAGGGGGAAACACACATACATACATAACATACAGCTACAGTACACGCTGAGGAAGATGGAGGGGAAACACATACATAACATACAGCTACAGTACACGCTGAGGAAGATGGAGGGGAAACACACACATACATAACATACAGCTACAGTACACGCTGAGGAAGATGGAGGGGGAACACATACATACATAACATACAGCTACAGTACACGCTGAGGAAGATGGAGGGGAAACACATACATACATAACATACAGCTACAGTACACGCTGAGGAAGATGGAGGGGGAAACACACACATACATAACATACAGCTACAGTACACGCTGAGGAAGATGGAGGGGGAAACACATACATACATAACATACAGCTACAGTACACGCTGAGGAAGATGGAGGGGAAAACACATACATAACATACAGCTACAGTACACGCTGAGGAAGATGGAGGGGAAACACATACATACATAACATACAGCTACAGTACACGCTGAGGAAGATGGAGGGGAAACACATACATACATAACATACAGCTACAGTACACGCTGAGGAAGATGGAGGGGAAACACACATACATAACATACAGCTACAGTACACGCTGAGGAAGATGGAGGGAAAAACACACATACATAACATACAGCTACAGTACACGCTGAGGAAGATGGAGGGGAAACACACACATACATAACATACAGCTACAGTACACGCTGAGGAAGATGGAGGGGGAACACATACATACATAACATACAGCTACAGTACACGCTGAGGAAGATGGAGGGGAAACACATACATACATAACATACAGCTACAGTACACGCTGAGGAAGATGGAGGGAAAAACACATACATACATAACATACAGCAACAGTACACGCTGAGGAAGATGGAGGGAAAAACACATACATACATAACATACAGCTACAGTACACGCTGAGGAAGATGGAGGGTGAAACACATACATACATAACATACAGCTACAGTACACGCTGAGGAAGATGGAGGGGGAAACACATACATAACATACAGCTACAGTACACGCTGAGGAAGATGGAGGGGGAAACACATACATACATAACATACAGCTACAGTACACGCTGAGGAAGATGGAGGGAAACACATACATACATAACATACAGCTACAACACATACATACATAACATACAGCTACAGTACACGCTGAGGAAGATGGAGGGGGAAACACATACATACATAACATACAGCTACAGTACACGCTGAGGAAGATGGAGGGGAAACACATACATACATAACATACAGCTACAGTACACGCTGAGGAAGATGGAGGGGAAACACACATACATACATAACATACAGCTACAGTACACGCTGAGGAAGATGGAGGGGAAACACATACATACATAACATACAGCTACAGTACACGCTGAGGAAGATGGAGGGGAAACATACATACATAACATACAGCTACAGTACACGCTGAGGAAGATGGAGGGGAAACACATACATTCATAACATACAGCTACAGTACACGCTGAGGAAGATGGAGGGGAAACACATACATAACATACAGCTACAGTACACGCTGAGGAAGATGGAGGGGAAACACATACATAACATACAGCTACAGTACACGCTGAGGAAGATGGAGGGGAAACACACATACATACATAACATACAGCTACAGTACACGCTGAGGAAGATGGAGGGAAAAACACATACATACATAACATACAGCTACAGTACACGCTGAGGAAGATGGAGGGGGAAACACATACATACATAACATACAGCTACAGTACACGCTGAGGAAGATGGAGGGGGAAACACATACATACATAACATACAGCTACAGTACACGCTGAGGAAGATGGAGGGAAAAACACATACATACATAACATACAGCTACAGTACACGCTGAGGAAGATGGAGGGGAAACACATACATACATAACATACAGCTACAGTACACGCTGAGGAAGATGGAGGGGAAACACACATACATACATAACATACATCTACAGTACACGCTGAGGAAGATGGAGGGGAAACACATACATACATAACATACAGCTACAGTACACGCTGAGGAAGATGGAGGGGGAAACACATACATACATAACATACAGCTACAGTACACGCTGAGGAAGATGGAGGGGAAACACATACATACATAACATACAGCTACAGTACACGCTGAGGAAGATGGAGGGGGAAACACATACATAACATACAGCTACAGTACACGCTGAGGAAGATGGAGGGGAAACACATACATACATAACATACAGCTACAGTACACGCTGAGGAAGATGGAGGGGGAAACACATACATACATAACATACAGCTACAGTACACGCTGAGGAAGATGGAGGGGGAAACACATACATACATAACATACAGCTACAGTACACGCTGAGGAAGATGGAGGGAAAAACACATACATACATAACATACAGCTACAGTACACGCTGAGGAAGATGGAGGGGGAAACACATACATAACATACAGCTACAGTACACGCTGAGGAAGATGGAGGGGAAAACACACATACATACATAACATACAGCTACAGTACACGCTGAGGAAGATGGAGGGGGAAACACATACATACATAACATACAGCTACAGTACACGCTGAGGAAGATGGAGGGGAAACACATACATAACATACAGCTACAGTACACGCTGAGGAAGATGGAGGGGGAAACACATACATACATAACATACAGCTACAGTACACGCTGAGGAAGATGGAGGGGGAAACACATACATACATAACATACAGCTACAGTACACGCTGAGGAAGATGGAGGGAAAAACACATACATACATAACATACAGCTACAGTACACGCTGAGGAAGATGGAGGGGGAAACACATACATACATAACATACAGCTACAGTACACGCTGAGGAAGATGGAGGGGGAAACACATACATACATAACATACAGCTACAGTACACACTGAGGAAGATGGAGGGGGAAACACATACATACATAACATACAGCTACAGTACACGCTGAGGAAGATGGAGGGGGAAACACATACATAACATACAGCTACAGTACACGCTGAGGAAGATGGAGGGGGAAACACATACATACATAACATACAGCTACAGTACACGCTGAGGAAGATGGAGGGGAAACACATACATACATAACATACAGCTACAGTACACGCTGAGGAAGATGGAGGGGAAAACACATACATAACATACAGCTACAGTACACGCTGAGGAAGATGGAGGGGAAAACACATATACATACATAACATACAGCTACAGTACACGCTGAGGAAGATGGAGGGGAAACACATACATACATAACATACAGCTACAGTACACGCTGAGGAAGATGGAGGGGAAACACACACATACATAACATACAGCTACAGTACACGCTGAGGAAGATGGAGGGGAAACACACACATACATAACATACAGCTACAGTACACGCTGAGGAAGATGGAGGGGAAACACACATACATACATAACATACAGCTACAGTATTCGCTGAGGAAGATGGAGGGGGAAACACATACATAACATACAGCTACAGTACACGCTGAGGAAGATGGAGGGGGAAACACATACATACATAACATACAGCTACAGTACACGCTGAGGAAGATGGAGGGGGAAACACATACATAACATACAGCTACAGTACACGCTGAGGAAGATGGAGGGGGAAACACATACATAACATAACATACAGCTACAGTACACGCTGAGGAAGATGGAGGGGGAAACACATACATAACATACAGCTACAGTACACGCTGAGGAAGATGGAGGGGAAACACACACATACATAACATACAGCTACAGTACACGCTGAGGAAGATGGAGGGGAAACACACATACATACATAACATACAGCTACAGTACATGCTGAGGAAGATGGAGGGGGAAACACATACATACATAACATACAGCTACAGTACACGCTGAGGAAGATGGAGGGGGAAACACATACATAACATACAGCTACAGTACACGCTGAGGAAGATGGAGGGGAAACACATACGTACATAACATACAGCTACAGTACACGCTGAGGAAGATGGAGGGGGAAACACACATATATACATAACATACAGCTACAGTACACGCTGAGGAAGATGGAGGGGAAACACACATACATACATAACATACAGCTACAGTACACGCTGAGGAAGATGGAGGGGGAAACACATACATACATAACATACAGCTACAGTACACACTGAGGAAGATGGAGGGGAAACACAAACATACATAACATACAGCTACAGTACACGCTGAGGAAGATGGAGGGGAAACACACACATACATAACATACAGCTACAGTACACACTGAGGAAGATGGAGGGGAAACACATACATACATAACATACAGCTACAGTACACGCTGAGGAAGATGGAGGGGAAACACACACATACATAACATACAGCTACAGTACACGCTGAGGAAGATGGAGGGGAAACACATACATACATAACATACAGCTACAGTACACGCTGAGGAAGATGGAGGGGAAACACATACATACATAACATACAGCTACAGTACACGCTGAGGAAGATGGAGGGGGAAACACATACATACATAACATACAGCTACAGTACACGCTGAGGAAGATGGAGGGGAAACACATACATAACATACAGCTACAGTACACGCTGAGGAAGATGGAGGGGGAAACACATACATACATAACATACAGCTACAGTACACGCTGAGGAAGATGGAGGGAAAAACACATACATACATAACATACAGCTACAGTACACGCTGAGGAAGTTGGAGGGGGAAACACATACATACATAACATACAGCTACAGTACACGCTGAGGAAGATGGAGGGAAAAACACATACATACATAACATACAGCTACAGTACACGCTGAGGAAGATGGAGGGGGAAACACATACACACATAACATACAGCTACAGTACACGCTGAGGAAGATGGAGGGGGAAACACATACATACATAACATACAGCTACAGTACACACTGAGGAAGATGGAGGGGGAAACACATACATACATAACATACAGCTACAGTACACGCTGAGGAAGATGGAGGGGGAAACACATACATAACATACAGCTACAGTACACGCTGAGGAAGATGGAGGGGGAAACACATACATACATAACATACAGCTACAGTACACGCTGAGGAAGATGGAGGGGAAACACATACATACATAACATACAGCTACAGTACACGCTGAGGAAGATGGAGGGGAAAACACATACATAACATACAGCTACAGTACACGCTGAGGAAGATGGAGGGGAAAAACACATACATACATAACATACAGCTACAGTACACGCTGAGGAAGATGGAGGGGAAACACATACATACATAACATACAGCTACAGTACACGCTGAGGAAGATGGAGGGGAAAACACACATACATAACATACAGCTACAGTACACGCTGAGGAAGATGGAGGGGAAACACACACATACATAACATACAGCTACAGTACACGCTGAGGAAGATGGAGGGGAAACACACATACATACATAACATACAGCTACAGTACACGCTGAGGAAGATGGAGGGGGAAACACATACATAACATACAGCTACAGTACACGCTGAGGAAGATGGAGGGGGAAACACATACATACATAACATACAGCTACAGTACACGCTGAGGAAGATGGAGGGGGAAACACATACATAACATACAGCTACAGTACACGCTGAGGAAGATGGAGGGGGAAACACATACATACATAACATACAGCTACAGTACACGCTGAGGAAGATGGAGGGGGAAACACATACATAACATACAGCTACAGTACACGCTGAGGAAGATGGAGGGGAAACACACACATACATAACATACAGCTACAGTACACGCTGAGGAAGATGGAGGGGAAACACACATACATACATAACATACAGCTACAGTACATGCTGAGGAAGATGGAGGGGGAAACACATACATACATAACATACAGCTACAGTACACGCTGAGGAAGATGGAGGGGGAAACACATACATAACATACAGCTACAGTACACGCTGAGGAAGATGGAGGGGAAACACATACATACATAACATACAGCTACAGTACACGCTGAGGAAGATGGAGGGGGAAACACATACATACATAACATACAGCTACAGTACACGCTGAGGAAGATGGAGGGGAAACACACATACATACATAACATACAGCTACAGTACACGCTGAGGAAGATGGAGGGGGAAACACATACATAACATACAGCTACAGTACACGCTGAGGAAGATGGAGGGGGAAACACATACATACATAACATACAGCTACAGTACACGCTGAGGAAGATGGAGGGGGAAACACATACATACATAACATACAGCTACAGTACACGCTGAGGAAGATGGAGGGGAAACACATACATAACATACAGCTACAGTACACGCTGAGGAAGATGGAGGGGAAACACATACATAACATACAGCTACAGTACACGCTGAGGAAGATGGAGGGGGAAACACATACATACATAACATACAGCTACAGTACACGCTGAGGAAGATGGAGGGAAAAACACATACATACATAACATACAGCTACAGTACACGCTGAGGAAGATGGAGGGGGAAACACATACATAACATACAGCTACAGTACACGCTGAGGAAGATGGAGGGAATAACACATACATACATAACATACAGCTACAGTACACGCTGAGGAAGATGGAGGGGAAACACATACATACATAACATACAGCTACAGTACACGCTGAGGAAGATGGAGGGGGAAACACATACATAACATACAGCTACAGTACACGCTGAGGAAGATGGAGGGAAAAACACATACATACATAACATACAGCTACAGTACACGCTGAGGAAGATGGAGGGGGAAACACATACATAACATACAGCTACAGTACACGCTGAGGAAGATGGAGGGAAAAACACATACATACATAACATACAGCTACAGTACACGCTGAGGAAGATGGAGGGAAAAACACATACATACATAACATACAGCTACAGTACACGCTGAGGAAGATGGAGGGGAAACACATACATACATAACATACAGCTACAGTACACGCTGAGGAAGATGGAGGGGAAACACATACATACATAACATACAGCTACAGTACACGCTGAGGAAGATGGAGGGGAAACACATACATACATAACATACAGCTACAGTACACGCTGAGGAAGATGGAGGGAAAAACACATACATACATAACATACAGCTACAGTACACGCTGAGGAAGATGGAGGGGAAAACACATACATACATAACATACAGCTACAGTACACGCTGAGGAAGATGGAGGGGAAACACATACATAACATACAGCTACAGTACACGCTGAGGAAGATGGAGGGGAAACACACACATACATAACATACAGCTACAGTACACGCTGAGGAAGATGGAGGGGAAACACATACATAACATACTGCTACAGTACACGCTGAGGAAGATGGAGGGGAAAAACACATACATACATAACATACAGCTACAGTACACGCTGAGGAAGATGGAGGGAAAAACACATACATACATAACATACAGCTACAGTACACGCTGAGGAAGATGGAGGGGGAAACACATACATACATAACATACAGCTACAGTACACGCTGAGGAAGATGGAGGGAAAACACATACATACATAACATACAGCTACAGTACACGCTGAGGAAGATGGAGGGGAAACACATACATACATAACATAAACACATACATACATAACATACAGCTACAGTACACGCTGAGGAAGATGGAGGGGAAACACATACATACATAACATACAGCTACAGTACACGCTGAGGAAGATGGAGGGGGAAACACATACATACATAACATACAGCTACAGTACACGCTGAGGAAGATGGAGGGGGAAACACATACATACATAACATACAGCTACAGTACACGCTGAGGAAGATGGAGGGGAAACACATACATACATAACATACAGCTACAGTACACGCTGAGGAAGATGGAGGGGGAAACACATACATACATAACATACAGCTACAGTACACGCTGAGGAAGATGGAGGGGAAAACACATACATACATAACATACAGCTACAGTACACGCTGAGGAAGATGGAGGGGGAAACACATACATACATAACATACAGCTACAGTACACGCTGAGGAAGATGGAGGGGAAAACACATACATACATAACATACAGCTACAGTACACGCTGAGGAAGATGGAGGGGAAAACACATACATAACATACAGCTACAGTACACGCTGAGGAAGATGGAGGGGAAACACACACATACATAACATACAGCTACAGTACACGCTGAGGAAGATGGAGGGGGAAACACATACATACATAACATACAGCTACAGTACACGCTGAGGAAGATGGAGGGGGAAACACATACATAACATACAGCTACAGTACACGCTGAGGAAGATGGAGGGGAAACACATACATACATAACATACAGCTACAGTACACGCTGAGGAAGATGGAGGGGGAAACACATACATACATAACATACAGCTACAGTACACGCTGAGGAAGATGGAGGGGAAACACACATACATACATAACATACAGCTACAGTACACGCTGAGGAAGATGGAGGGGGAAACACATACATAACATACAGCTACAGTACACGCTGAGGAAGATGGAGGGGGAAACACATACATACATAACATACAGCTACAGTACACGCTGAGGAAGATGGAGGGGGAAACACATACATACATAACATACAGCTACAGTACACGCTGAGGAAGATGGAGGGGAAACACATACATAACATACAGCTACAGTACACGCTGAGGAAGATGGAGGGGAAACACATACATAACATACAGCTACAGTACACGCTGAGGAAGATGGAGGGGGAAACACATACATACATAACATACAGCTACAGTACACGCTGAGGAAGATGGAGGGAAAAACACATACATACATAACATACAGCTACAGTACACGCTGAGGAAGATGGAGGGGGAAACACATACATAACATACAGCTACAGTACACGCTGAGGAAGATGGAGGGAAAAACACATACATACATAACATACAGCTACAGTACACGCTGAGGAAGATGGAGGGGAAACACATACATACATAACATATAGCTACAGTACACGCTGAGGAAGATGGAGGGGGAAACACATACATAACATACAGCTACAGTACACGCTGAGGAAGATGGAGGGAAAAACACATACATACATAACATACAGCTACAGTACACGCTGAGGAAGATGGAGGGGGAAACACATACATACATAACATACAGCTACAGTACACGCTGAGGAAGATGGAGGGGAAAAACACATACATACATAACATACAGCTACAGTACACGCTGAGGAAGATGGAGGGAAAAACACATACATACATAACATACAGCTACAGTACACGCTGAGGAAGATGGAGGGGAAACACATACATACATAACATACAGCTACAGTACACGCTGAGGAAGATGGAGGGGAAACACATACATACATAACATACAGCTACAGTACACGCTGAGGAAGATGGAGGGGAAACACATACATACATAACATACAGCTACAGTACACGCTGAGGAAGATGGAGGGAAAAACACATACATACATAACATACAGCTACAGTACACGCTGAGGAAGATGGAGGGGAAAACACATACATACATAACATACAGCTACAGTACACGCTGAGGAAGATGGAGGGGGAAAACACATACATAACATACAGCTACAGTACACGCTGAGGAAGATGGAGGGGAAACACATACATACATAACATACAGCTACAGTACACGCTGAGGAAGATGGAGGGGAAACACATACATAACATACAGCTACAGTACACGCTGAGGAAGATGGAGAGGGAAAAACACATACATACATAACATACAGCTACAGTACACGCTGAGGAAGATGGAGGGAAAAACACATACATACATAACATACAGCTACAGTACACGCTGAGGAAGATGGAGGGGGAAACACATACATACATAACATACAGCTACAGTACACGCTGAGGAAGATGGAGGGAAAACACATACATACATAACATACAGCTACAGTACACGCTGAGGAAGATGGAGGGGAAACACATACATACATAACATACAGCTACAGTACACGCTGAGGAAGATGGAGGGGGAAACACATACATACATAACATACAGCTACAGTACACGCTGAGGAAGATGGAGGGGGAAACACATACATACATAACATACAGCTACAGTACACGCTGAGGAAGATGGAGGGGGAAACACATACATACATAACATACAGCTACAGTACACGCTGAGGAAGATGGAGGGGAAACACATACATACATAACATACAGCTACAGTACACGCTGAGGAAGATGGAGGGGGAAACACATACATACATAACATACAGCTACAGTACACGCTGAGGAAGATGGAGGGGGAAACACATACATACATAACATACAGCTACAGTACACGCTGAGGAAGATGGAGGGGAAACACATACATACATAACATACAGCTACAGTACACGCTGAGGAAGATGGAGGGGGAAACACATACATACATAACATACAGCTACAGTACACGCTGAGGAAGATGGAGGGGAAAACACATACATACATAACATACAGCTACAGTACACGCTGAGGAAGATGGAGGGGGAAACACATACATACATAACATACAGCTACAGTACACGCTGAGGAAGATGGAGGGGAAAACACATACATACATAACATACAGCTACAGTACACGCTGAGGAAGATGGAGGGGAAAACACATACATACATAACATACAGCTACAGTACACGCTGAGGAAGATGGAGGGGAAAACACATACATACATAACATACAGCTACAGTACACGCTGAGGAAGATGGAGGGGGAAACATACATACATAACATACAGCTACAGTACACGCTGAGGAAGATGGAGGGGAAACACATACATACATAACATACAGCTACAGTACACGCTGAGGAAGATGGAGGGGAAAACACATACATACATAACATACAGCTACAGTACACGCTGAGGAAGATGGAGGGGGAAACACATACATACATAACATACAGCTACAGTACACGCTGAGGAAGATGGAGGGGAAACACATACATACATAACATACAGCTACAGTACACGCTGAGGAAGATGGAGGGGGAAACACATACATACATAACATACAGCTACAGTACACGCTGAGGAAGATGGAGGGGAAACATACATACATAACATACAGCTACAGTACACGCTGAGGAAGATGGAGGGAAAAACACATACATACATAACATACAGCTACAGTACACGCTGAGGAAGATGGAGGGGGAAACACATACATACATAACATACAGCTACAGTACACGCTGAGGAAGATGGAGGGGAAACACATACATAACATACAGCTACAGTACACGCTGAGGAAGATGGAGGGGGAAACACATACATACATAACATACAGCTACAGTACACGCTGAGGAAGATGGAGGGAAAAACACATACATACATAACATACAGCTACAGTACACGCTGAGGAAGATGGAGGGGGAAACACATACATAACATACAGCTACAGTACACGCTGAGGAAGATGGAGGGAATAACACATACATACATAACATACAGCTACAGTACACGCTGAGGAAGATGGAGGGGAAACACATACATACATAACATACAGCTACAGTACACGCTGAGGAAGATGGAGGGGAAAACACACATACATAACATACAGCTACAGTACACGCTGAGGAAGATGGAGGGAAAAACACATACATACATAACATACAGCTACAGTACACGCTGAGGAAGATGGAGGGGGAACACATACATACATAACATACAGCTACAGTACACGCTGAGGAAGATGGAGGGGGAAAAACACATACATACATAACATACAGCTACAGTACACGCTGAGGAAGATGGAGGGGAAACACATACATACATAACATACAGCTACAGTACACGCTGAGGAAGATGGAGGGGAAACACATACATACATAACATACAGCTACAGTACACGCTGAGGAAGATGGAGGGGGAAACACATACATACATAACATACAGCTACAGTACACGCTGAGGAAGATGGAGGGGAAACACATACATACATAACATACAGCTACAGTACACGCTGAGGAAGATGGAGGGGGAAACACATACATACATAACATACAGCTACAGTACACGCTGAGGAAGATGGAGGGGAAACACATACATACATAACATACAGCTACAGTACACGCTGAGGAAGATGGAGGGAAAAACACATACATACATAACATACAGCTACAGTACACGCTGAGGAAGATGGAGGGGGAAACACATACATACATAACATACAGCTACAGTACACGCTGAGGAAGATGGAGGGGAAAACATACATACATAACATACAGCTACAGTACACGCTGAGGAAGATGGAGGGGGAAACACATACATACATAACATACAGCTACAGTACACGCTGAGGAAGATGGAGGGAAAAACACATACATACATAACATACAGCTACAGTACACGCTGAGGAAGATGGAGGGGGAAACACATACATACATAACATACAGCTACAGTACACGCTGAGGAAGATGGAGGGAAAACACATACATACATAACATACAGCTACAGTACACGCTGAGGAAGATGGAGGGGAAACACATACATACATAACATACAGCTACAGTACACGCTGAGGAAGATGGAGGGGAAAAACACATACATACATAACATACAGCTACAGTACACGCTGAGGAAGATGGAGGGGGAAAAACACATACATACATAACATACAGCTACAGTACACGCTGAGGAAGATGGAGGGGGAAACACATACATACATAACATACAGCTACAGTACACGCTGAGGAAGATGGAGGGAAAAACACATACATACATAACATACAGCTACAGTACACGCTGAGGAAGATGGAGGGAAAAACACATACATACATAACATACAGCTACAGTACACGCTGAGGAAGATGGAGGGGAAACACATACATACATAACATACAGCTACAGTACACGCTGAGGAAGATGGAGGGGAAACACATACATACATAACATACAGCTACAGTACACGCTGAGGAAGATGGAGGGGAAACACATACATACATAACATACAGCTACAGTACACGCTGAGGAAGATGGAGGGGAAAAACACATACATACATAACATACAGCTACAGTACACGCTGAGGAAGATGGAGGGGAAAACACATACATACATAACATACAGCTACAGTACACGCTGAGGAAGATGGAGGGGAAACACATACATACATAACATACAGCTACAGTACACGCTGAGGAAGATGGAGGGGAAAACACATACATACATAACATACAGCTACAGTACACGCTGAGGAAGATGGAGGGGGAAACACATACATACATAACATACAGCTACAGTACACGCTGAGGAAGATGGAGGGGAAACACATACATACATAACATACAGCTACAGTACACGCTGAGGAAGATGGAGGGGGAAACACATACATACATAACATACAGCTACAGTACACGCTGAGGAAGATGGAGGGGGAAACACATACATACATAACATACAGCTACAGTACACGCTGAGGAAGATGGAGGGGAAACACATACATACATAACATACAGCTACAGTACACGCTGAGGAAGATGGAGGGGGAAACACATACATACATAACATACAGCTACAGTACACGCTGAGGAAGATGGAGGGGAAAACACATACATACATAACATACAGCTACAGTACACGCTGAGGAAGATGGAGGGGGAAACACATACATACATAACATACAGCTACAGTACACGCTGAGGAAGATGGAGGGGAAAACACATACATACATAACATACAGCTACAGTACACGCTGAGGAAGATGGAGGGGAAAACACATACATACATAACATACAGCTACAGTACACGCTGAGGAAGATGGAGGGGGAAACACATACATACATAACATACAGCTACAGTACACGCTGAGGAAGATGGAGGGGGAAACACATACATACATAACATACAGCTACAGTACACGCTGAGGAAGATGGAGGGGAAACACATACATACATAACATACAGCTACAGTACACGCTGAGGAAGATGGAGGGGGCTACAGTAAACACATACATACATAACATACAGCTACAGTACACGCTGAGGAAGATGGAGGGGGAAACACATACATACATAACATACAGCTACAGTACACGCTGAGGAAGATGGAGGGGAAACACATACATACATAACATACAGCTACAGTACACGCTGAGGAAGATGGAGGGGGAAACACATACATACATAACATACAGCTACAGTACACGCTGAGGAAGATGGAGGGGAAACACATACATACATAACATACAGCTACAGTACACGCTGAGGAAGATGGAGGGGACAAAACACATACATACATAACATACAGCTACAGTACACGCTGAGGAAGATGGAGGGGGAAACACATACATACATAACATACAGCTACAGTACACGCTGAGGAAGATGGAGGGGAAACACATACATACATAACATACAGCTACAGTACACGCTGAGGAAGATGGAGGGGGAAACACATACATACATAACATACAGCTACAGTACACGCTGAGGAAGATGGAGGGGAAAAACACATACATACATAACATACAGCTACAGTACACGCTGAGGAAGATGGAGGGGAAACACATACATACATAACATACAGCTACAGTACACGCTGAGGAAGATGGAGGGAAGATGGAGGGGAAACACATACATACATAACATACAGCTACAGTACACGCTGAGGAAGATGGAGGGGAAACACATACATACATAACATACAGCTACAGTACACGCTGAGGAAGATGGAGGGGAAACACATACATACATAACATACAGCTACAGTACACGCTGAGGAAGATGGAGGGAAAAACACATACATACATAACATACAGCTACAGTACACGCTGAGGAAGATGGAGGGGGAAACACATACATACATAACATACAGCTACAGTACACGCTGAGGAAGATGGAGGGATAAACACATACATACATAACATACAGCTACAGTACACGCTGAGGAAGATGGAGGGGAAACACATACATACATAACATACAGCTACAGTACACGCTGAGGAAGATGGAGGGGAAACACATACATACATAACATACAGCTACAGTACACGCTGAGGAAGATGGAGGGGAAACACATACATACATAACATACAGCTACAGTACACGCTGAGGAAGATGGAGGGGAAAAACACATACATACATAACATACAGCTACAGTACACGCTGAGGAAGATGGAGGGGGAAACAGCTACATACATACATAACATACAGCTACAGTACACGCTGAGGAAGATGGAGGGGAAACACATACATACATAACATACAGCTACAGTACACGCTGAGGAAGATGGAGGGGAAACACATACATACATAACATACAGCTACAGTACACGCTGAGGAAGATGGAGGGGGAAACACATACATGGAGGGGAAACACATACACATAACATACAGCTACAGTACACGCTGAGGAAGATGGAGGGGGAAACACACATACATAACATACAGCTACAGTACACGCTGAGGAAGATGGAGGGGGAAACACATACATACATAACATACAGCTACAGTACACGCTGAGGAAGATGGAGGGAAAACACATACATACATAACATACAGCTACAGTACACGCTGAGGAAGATGGAGGGAAAAACACATACATACATAACATACAGCTACAACACTGAGGAAGATGGAGGGGGAAACACATACATAACATACAGCTACAGTACACGCTGAGGAAGATGGAGGGAAAACACATACATACATAACATACAGCTACAGTACACGCTGAGGAAGATGGAGGGGAAACACATACATACATAACATACAGCTACAGTACACGCTGAGGAAGATGGAGGGGGAAACACATACATACATAACATACAGCTACAGTACACGCTGAGGAAGATGGAGGGAAAAACACATACATACATAACATACAGCTACAGTACACGCTGAGGAAGATGGAGGGGAAACACATACATACATAACATACAGCTACAGTACACGCTGAGGAAGATGGAGGGGGAAACACATACATACATAACATACAGCTACAGTACACGCTGAGGAAGATGGAGGGGAAAAACACATACATACATAACATACAGCTACAGTACACGCTGAGGAAGATGGAGGGGAAACACATACATACATAACATACAGCTACAGTACACGCTGAGGAAGATGGAGGGGAAACACATACATACATAACATACAGCTACAGTACACGCTGAGGAAGATGGAGGGGAAACACATACATACATAACATACAGCTACAGTACACGCTGAGGAAGATGGAGGGGAAAAACACATACATACATAACATACAGCTACAGTACACGCTGAGGAAGATGGAGGGGAAAACACATACATACATAACATACAGCTACAGTACACGCTGAGGAAGATGGAGGGGGAAACACATACATACATAACATACAGCTACAGTACACGCTGAGGAAGATGGAGGGGAAACACATACATACATAACATACAGCTACAGTACACGCTGAGGAAGATGGAGGGGAAAACACATACATACATAACATACAGCTACAGTACACGCTGAGGAAGATGGAGGGGAAAACACATACATACATAACATACAGCTACAGTACACGCTGAGGAAGATGGAGGGGGAAACACATACATACATAACATACAGCTACAGTACACGCTGAGGAAGATGGAGGGGGAAACACATACATACATAACATACAGCTACAGTACACGCTGAGGAAGATGGAGGGGAAACACATACATACATAACATACAGCTACAGTACACGCTGAGGAAGATGGAGGGGAAACACATACATACATAACATACAGCTACAGTACACGCTGAGGAAGATGGAGGGGAAAACACATACATACATAACATACAGCTACAGTACACGCTGAGGAAGATGGAGGGGGAAACACATACATACATAACATACAGCTACAGTACACGCTGAGGAAGATGGAGGGGAAACACATACATACATAACATACAGCTACAGTACACGCTGAGGAAGATGGAGGGGAAACACATACATAACATA
>NC_092164.1:16222566-16245938 GCF_045791955.1 Oncorhynchus clarkii lewisi | reverse complement strand
TACAGCTACAGTACACGCTGAGGAAGATGGAGGGGAAACACATACATACATAACATACAGCTACAGTACACGCTGAGGAAGATGGAGGGGGAAACACATACATACATAACATACAGCTACAGTACACGCTGAGGAAGATGGAGGGGGCTAAACACATACATACATACATAACATACAGCTACAGTACACGCTGAGGAAGATGGAGGGGAAACACATACATACATAACATACAGCTACAGTACACGCTGAGGAAGATGGAGGGGGAAACACATACATACATAACATACAGCTACAGTACACGCTGAGGAAGATGGAGGGGAAAACACATACATACATAACATACAGCTACAGTACACGCTGAGGAAGATGGAGGCTACAGTACACGCTGAGGAAACACATACATACATAACATACAGCTACAGTACACGCTGAGGAAGATGGAGGGGAAAACACATACATACATAACATACAGCTACAGTACACGCTGAGGAAGATGGAGGGGAAAACACATACATACATAACATACAGCTACAGTACACGCTGAGGAAGATGGAGGGGAAACACACATACATACATAACATACAGCTACAGTACACGCTGAGGAAGATGGAGGGGGAAACACATACATAACATACAGCTACAGTACACGCTGAGGAAGATGGAGGGGAAAACACATACATACATAACATACAGCTACAGTACACGCTGAGGAAGATGGAGGGGAAACACACATACATACATAACATACAGCTACAGTACACGCTGAGGAAGATGGAGGGGGAAACACATACATACATAACATACAGCTACAGTACACGCTGAGGAAGATGGAGGGGAAACACATACATACATAACATACAGCTACAGTACACGCTGAGGAAGATGGAGGGGAAACACATACATACATAACATACAGCTACAGTACACGCTGAGGAAGATGGAGGGGAAACACATACATACATAACATACAGCTACAGTACACGCTGAGGAAGATGGAGGGGAAACACATACATACATAACATACAGCTACAGTACACGCTGAGGAAGATGGAGGGGGAAACACATACATACATAACATACAGCTACAGTACACGCTGAGGAAGATGGAGGGGAAACACATACATACATACATAACATACAGCTACAGTACAGTACACGCTGAGGAAGATGGAGGGGAAACACATACATACATAACATACAGCTACAGTACACGCTGAGGAAGATGGAGGGGGAAACACATACATACATAACATACAGCTACAGTACACGCTGAGGAAGATGGAGGGGGAAACACATACATACATAACATACAGCTACAGTACACGCTGAGGAAGATGGAGGGGAAAACACATACATACATAACATACAGCTACAGTACACGCTGAGGAAGATGGAGGGGGAAACACATACATACATAACATACAGCTACAGTACACGCTGAGGAAGATGGAGGGGAAAACACATACATACATAACATACAGCTACAGTACACGCTGAGGAAGATGGAGGGGAAAACACATACATACATAACATACAGCTACAGTACACGCTGAGGAAGATGGAGGGGAAACACACATACATACATAACATACAGCTACAGTACACGCTGAGGAAGATGGAGGGGGAAACACATACATAACATACAGCTACAGTACACGCTGAGGAAGATGGAGGGGAAACACATACATACATAACATACAGCTACAGTACACGCTGAGGAAGATGGAGGGGAAACACACATACATACATAACATACAGCTACAGTACACGCTGAGGAAGATGGAGGGGGAAACACATACATACATAACATACAGCTACAGTACACGCTGAGGAAGATGGAGGGGAAACACATACATACATAACATACAGCTACAGTACACGCTGAGGAAGATGGAGGGGGAAACACATACATACATAACATACAGCTACAGTACACGCTGAGGAAGATGGAGGGGAAACACATACATAACATACAGCTACAGTACACGCTGAGGAAGATGGAGGGAAAAACACATACATACATAACATACAGCTACAGTACACGCTGAGGAAGATGGAGGGGGAAACACATACATACATAACATACAGCTACAGTACACGCTGAGGAAGATGGAGGGGAAACACATACATACATACATAACATACAGCTACAGTACACGCTGAGGAAGATGGAGGGGAAACACATACATACATAACATACAGCTACAGTACACGCTGAGGAAGATGGAGGGGGAAACACATACATACATAACATACAGCTACAGTACACGCTGAGGAAGATGGAGGGGGAAACACATACATACATAACATACAGCTACAGTACACGCTGAGGAAGATGGAGGGGAAACACATACATACATAACATACAGCTACAGTACACGCTGAGGAAGATGGAGGGGAAAACACATACATACATAACATACAGCTACAGTACACGCTGAGGAAGATGGAGGGGAAACACATACATACATAACATACAGCTACAGTACACGCTGAGGAAGATGGAGGGGAAACACATACATACATAACATACAGCTACAGTACACGCTGAGGAAGATGGAGGGGGAAACACATACATACATAACATACAGCTACAGTACACGCTGAGGAAGATGGAGGGGAAACACATACATACATAACATACAGCTACAGTACACGCTGAGGAAGATGGAGGGGGAAACACATACATACATAACATACAGCTACAGTACACGCTGAGGAAGATGGAGGGGAAACACATACATAACATACAGCTACAGTACACGCTGAGGAAGATGGAGGGAAAAACACATACATACATAACATACAGCTACAGTACACGCTGAGGAAGATGGAGGGGGAAACACATACATACATAACATACAGCTACAGTACACGCTGAGGAAGATGGAGGGGAAACACATACATAACATACAGCTACAGTACACGCTGAGGAAGATGGAGGGAAAAACACATACATACATAACATACAGCTACAGTACACGCTGAGGAAGATGGAGGGGGAAACACATACATACATAACATACAGCTACAGTACACGCCGAGGAAGATGGAGGGGAAACACATACATACATACATAACATACAGCTACAGTACACGCTGAGGAAGATGGAGGGGGAAACACATACATACATAACATACAGCTACAGTACACGCTGAGGAAGATGGAGGGGAAACACATACATAACATACAGCTACAGTACACGCTGAGGAAGATGGAGGGAAAAACACATACATACATAACATACAGCTACAGTACACGCTGAGGAAGATGGAGGGGGAAACACATACATACATAACATACAGCTACAGTACACGCTGAGGAAGATGGAGGGGAAACACATACATAACAT
Organism: Oncorhynchus clarkii lewisi; assembly: GCF_045791955.1. Lineage (NCBI taxonomy): Eukaryota > Metazoa > Chordata > Actinopteri > Salmoniformes > Salmonidae > Oncorhynchus > Oncorhynchus clarkii. The sequence continues at coordinate 16,242,585 of NC_092164.1, read as the reverse complement.
ACAGCTACAGTACACGCTGAGGAAGATGGAGGGAAAAACACATACATACATAACATACAGCTACAGTACACGCTGAGGAAGATGGAGGGGGAAACACATACATACATAACATACAGCTACAGTACACGCCGAGGAAGATGGAGGGGAAACACATACATACATACATAACATACAGCTACAGTACACGCTGAGGAAGATGGAGGGGAAACACATACATACATAACATACAGCTACAGTACACGCTGAGGAAGATGGAGGGGGAAACACATACATACATAACATACAGCTACAGTACACGCTGAGGAAGATGGAGGGGGAAACACATACATACATAACATACAGCTACAGTACACGCTGAGGAAGATGGAGGGGAAACACATACATACATAACATACAGCTACAGTACACGCTGAGGAAGATGGAGGGGAAAACACATACATACATAACATACAGCTACAGTACACGCTGAGGAAGATGGAGGGGAAACACATACATACATAACATACAGCTACAGTACACGCTGAGGAAGATGGAGGGGAAACACATACATACATAACATACAGCTACAGTACACGCTGAGAAAGATGGAGGGGGAAACACATACATACATAACATACAGCTACAGTACACGCTGAGGAAGATGGAGGGGAAACACATACATACATAACATACAGCTACAGTACACGCTGAGGAAGATGGAGGGGGAAACACATACATACATAACATACAGCTACAGTACACGCTGAGGAAGATGGAGGGGAAACACATACATAACATACAGCTACAGTACACGCTGAGGAAGATGGAGGGAAAAACACATACATACATAACATACAGCTACAGTACACGCTGAGGAAGATGGAGGGGGAAACACATACATACATAACATACAGCTACAGTACACGCTGAGGAAGATGGAGGGGAAACACATACATACATACATAACATACAGCTACAGTACACGCTGAGGAAGATGGAGGGGAAACACATACATACATAACATACAGCTACAGTACACGCTGAGGAAGATGGAGGGGGAAACACATACATACATAACATACAGCTACAGTACACGCTGAGGAAGATGGAGGGGGAAACACATACATACATAACATACAGCTACAGTACACGCTGAGGAAGATGGAGGGGAAACACATACATACATAACATACAGCTACAGTACACGCTGAGGAAGATGGAGGGGAAAACACATACATACATAACATACAGCTACAGTACACGCTGAGGAAGATGGAGGGGGAAACACATACATAACATACAGCTACAGTACACGCTGAGGAAGATGGAGGGGAAACACATACATACATAACATACAGCTACAGTACACGCTGAGGAAGATGGAGGGGAAAACACACATACATAACATACAGCTACAGTACACGCTGAGGAAGATGGAGGGGAAAACACATACATACATAACATACAGCTACAGTACACGCTGAGGAAGATGGAGGGGAAAACACACACATACATAACATACAGCTACAGTACACGCTGAGGAAGATGGAGGGGAAACACATACATACATAACATACAGCTACAGTACACGCTGAGGAAGATGGAGGGGAAAACACACACATACATAACATACAGCTACAGTACACGCTGAGGAAGATGGAGGGGAAAACACATACATACATAACATACAGCTACAGTACACGGTGAGGAAGATGGAGGGGAAACACACACATACATAACATACAGCTACAGTACACGCTGAGGAAGATGGAGGGGGAAACACATACATACATAACATACAGCTACAGTACACGCTGAGGAAGATGGAGGGGGAAACACATACATACATAACATACAGCTACAGTACACGCTGAGGAAGATGGAGGGGAAAACACATACATACATAACATACAGCTACAGTACACGCTGAGGAAGATGGAGAGGAAAACACATACATACATAACATACAGCTACAGTACACGCTGAGGAAGATGGAGGGGGAAACACATACATACATAACATACAGCTACAGTACACGCTGAGGAAGATGGAGGGGGAAACACATACATACATAACATACAGCTACAGTACACGCTGAGGAAGATGGAGGGGAAACACATACATACATAACATACAGCTACAGTACACACTGAGGAAGATGGAGGGGGAAACACATACATACATAACATACAGCTACAGTACACGCTGAGGAAGATGGAGGGGAAACACATACATAACATACAGCTACAGTACACGCTGAGGAAGATGGAGGGGGAAACACATACATACATAACATACAGCTACAGTACACGCTGAGGAAGATGGAGGGGAAACACATACATACATAACATACAGCTACAGTACACGCTGAGGAAGATGGAGGGGGAAACACATACATACATAACATACAGCTACAGTACACGCTGAGGAAGATGGAGGGGAAACACACATACATACATAACATACAGCTACAGTACACGCTGAGGAAGATGGAGGGGAAACACACATACATACATAACATACAGCTACAGTACACGCTGAGGAAGATGGAGGGGAAACACATACATACATAACATACAGCTACAGTACACGCTGAGGAAGATGGAGGGGGAAACACATACATACATAACATACAGCTACAGTACACGCTGAGGAAGATGGAGGGAAAAACACATACATACATAACATACAGCTACAGTACACGCTGAGGAAGATGGAGGGGGAAACACATACATACATAACATACAGCTACAGTACACGCTGAGGAAGATGGAGGGGAAAACACATACATACATAACATACAGCTACAGTACACGCTGAGGAAGATGGAGGGGAAACACATACATACATAACATACAGCTACAGTACACGCTGAGGAAGATGGAGGGGAAACACATACATACATAACATACAGCTACAGTACACGCTGAGGAAGATGGAGGGGAAACACACATACATAACATACAGCTACAGTACACGCTGAGGAAGATGGAGGGGGAAACACACATACATAACATACAGCTACAGTACACGCTGAGGAAGATGGAGGGGGAAACACACACATACATAACATACAGCTACAGTACACGCTGAGGAAGATGGAGGGGAAACACATACATACATAACATACAGCTACAGTACACGCTGAGGAAGATGGAGTGGGAAACACATACATACATAACATACAGCTACAGTACACGCTGAGGAAGATGGAGGGGAAAACACACACACATACATAACATACAGCTACAGTACACGCTGAGGAAGATGGAGGGGGAAACACACATACATAACATACAGCTACAGTACACGCTGAGGAAGATGGAGGGGGAAACACACACATACATAACATACAGCTACAGTACACGCTGAGGAAGATGGAGGGGGAAACAGGGCCGTAGAAAACAAAGAAAGAATGAAAAAAATCTAAAACAAAGAAGGAAAAAAAGCGAACCCCAGTCCAGTAGAAATGGATCTGAAAAGAGTAGTTCTTAAGTATTTGTTGTTATAATAATACAACATTCAATTGAAACAACTGTTGACAGGTGAAAATGAACCGAAAATTCAGCTTCAATTGAACCCGTTTCAAAAGTAAGAACATCTGTGAGGGTCTGACCAGAGGGTCAGGGGCCACGCTCAGGAACTCTTTGCTTCGTGATCATGAACCCTTTTGTTCAACCTGTTTGAAAATGAAAAATAAATGTAATCCGTTCTGCATGACTGGGGCCATCTTAGACTGTGGAGCATCAATCTACAGAGGAGAGAGAGAGGGAGAGAGAGAGAGAGAGGGAGAGAGAGAGAGGGAGAAAGAGAGAAAGATTGGGAAATTGAATGACACAGTGAGTAAGAATGAGAGAGAGAATAGGGGGAAAATTAAGAGAGAGAGAGAAAGAGGGAGACAGAGACACAAAGATAGAGAAAGAGACAGGAGAGAGTGAGTAAAGCATTTCTAATTGTTCCTGAGCGTGGCCCCTGACCCTCTGGTCAGACCTGCGGTGTCTTTGTAGCTGTGCAGGACGTGGCCCTTAAGGGGCCCTCACAGGGCGCTGGCCCCACTGGGCCTTTTCTTCTGCTAGGATAGAAATGATTGGTAACTGTTGAGCTAGTGTTTTTACTGGGGCTCCCCTGCCTGTGACCCATGCGCTGGAGTGGCACAGACACTAGATAGATAAAATGGCCCTCCAATTATCCTGCACTCTGCTCAGTGCACTGACACTCTCCTGAGCACGGGCTAGTGGGGTAGGGTTAGTGATGCTGCGTGGACTGCTCTCAGAGAGACAAGTATACTGAGGTACACCACAGACAGACAGACAGACAGACAGACAGACAGACAGACAGACAGACAGACAGACAGACAGATAGCAGGAATTCCCAAAGTGTGGGTGGTTTAGATCTGGGATGAGATGAATGATGTGTGTATGTTTCTATCCTCCCTGATCTACTGACCTTAGGAGAGTTTCTGTCCTCCCTGATCTACTGACCTTAGGAGAGTTTCTGTCCTCCCTGATCTACTGACCGTAGGAGAGTTTCTGTCCTCCCTGATCTACTGACTGTAGGAGAGTTTCTGTCCTCTCTGATCTACTGACTGTAGTAGAGTTTCTGTCCTCCTTGATCTACTGACCTTAGGAGAGTTTCTGTTCTCCCTGATCTACTGACCGTAGGAGAGTTTCTGTCAGGGCCTAGAAAAGTGTTCCCTCTCATGGGAGGGGGGCTATTTGACCCCTGTGACTGCGGCTGACCTGGTCTTTGTCGTTCTTCCCCCACCTCCCCTCCCTGCCTCCCCCTTCTCCCCCACCACCATACAAAAGGCCCCTGCCTCACCCGGCCTCACCCGGCCTCTGTATGCCATCACCCCTTTTATGACTTTTGAAAATTTTTCTCCCATTCTGTTTTCACCCCCATTCATTCCTGCCTTGTTCCTGAAGCTGCGGCACAATTTATATCGTTGCCTGGGAATTAAGAGCCTACGACCCCCCTTTTGTTGTGAGGCTGTATGGTTGGGAGGCCTGGGCAGGGTGAGGTTGGTCTGGGGTGGGCAGGGGTGGGCTTGGCCTTTGTTCCCCCATCAGTTCCCACGTACAGACCCCCTCTCCTTAGTCCCCCACAGCAGGACAGCTATGAGGTAATGCTTCTCCTGCTTCTCCTGCCTGGTCCTCACACTGACATGGACTGCACTGCACATACACAGATCTGGTGGGCACGTACAAATACACACACACGAGGACACGTGCATACACACATTAGAGGTTGTCACAGGTGGGGACATGGGGATGTGGAGAGGTTAAACCGGATCAAACCAGAAAATGGGATTGTTCAAGCCCTCCTCCTGAGCGATCAATGGTCAGAACAGAAAGACACTCACCTGGGAGCTGGGAACACACACATGGTAAAACTGTTAAACACAATGGATGGCACAGTTTCAACCATATGCAGATGTACTGGCAAACTATATAAATAACAAAAACACACACACACACACACACACACACACACACACACACACACACACACACACACACACACACACACACACACACACACACACACACACACACACACACACACACACACACACACACACGCACGCATACATGCACACAGCACACAAACAGCCCTGGGGAGAGCGGAGGCAGAGAGCCAGGCTTCTCACCCATTTCTTATCCTGGTTGGGAGAAGCTGGCACCATTATCAGTGTCCCGCCCCCCAAAATATTTTTTAAAGTGTTGACGCCTGTGGCTCTGACACACTGAGCAGTTCATTCAGAGTTTCAAAGATGCACTCTATTGGTACCCACTGCAAAACTGAGTGTGTGTGTGAGAGTGAGTGAGTGAGTGAGTGAGTGAGAGAGAGAGAGAGAGAGAGAGAGAGAGAGAGAGAGAGAGAGAGATAGAGAGAGAGAGAGAGAGAGAGAGAGAGAGAGCTGCAACAACAACAAAGCCAGTACACATCTCCACAGCTCCCCTTTAGAACGATGACAAACTCCGGAGCTCTGTAGTCAGAACATGCCAGAGTCTACCAGCCACCCACCCACTCATGTTGATACACACTGTGGATCCCCTACCCTCTCTGAAGACAGCCACAGACCGGGAGAGAGAGAGGGGGAGAGACAGAGACAGAGCGAGAGAGAGAGAGGAGAGAGGGTGTGTGTGTGTGTTTCTGTGTATTAGTCACCCTGTAACAGTAGGCTACTGTACTGTAAAACACCTCTGAATTACAGTAGGTAGCAGAGTGAAGTGCTGATTAATTGTCAAGTACTACACAGATAATCAGCGTGTTGGGTAATTGCTTTGTTGGCGTTACACAACAATGGGGCTGTAATTTCAGCATGATAGGATAGGAGAACCCACCACTGTTTCAGGTGTATTTATACATGTATTTAGACATTATGTCTCAGTCGCTCTCAATTGCAGGGCTGAGCTGGGTTGCGACAGACTGTGCTACCTTGGCCTGGGGCTGGCTCGCCAAGGCTGAGTTTGACTGGGCCATTCGGCTCATTTTCTATCTGTGTTGGTCTGTGCTGCTCAGATCAGAATTCTGCAGCTCAGTGTTTTATTGAGGCGAGCTGGGTTTAGCCCCTCAGGTTTAGGACAGGTAGATCCATAGCTGACCCTGGCCGTGCTAACTCTTTATCCCAGCGCTCCTTCTCCTCTGCTGGGCAGGTAGATCCATAGCTGACCCTGGCCGTGCTAACTCTTTATCCCAGCGGCTCCTCTCTCTCCCCAGCCGGGGCCGGTCTCATTGCCACAGGTCCCACCAATCAATGAGCAGAGCTACAGGTACAGTGATTTATCTGGGCTGCTACAGGCGCTGTCACCAGGAGAAACTGTAAAAGATCAATTTACACAACCCTGGGGCAAGAGAGTTATTGACATAACCCGGGTGATCAGTTCTCCCTCTCTATTGCTTGGCCTCTCTCTTCCCTCACCCTCTCTCACTTGGTTCTCCTGTCCTTCTCGTTTCTCTCTTTCCTTTTGAGAAGTGAAACTCTGTCAACTTTTTGGGGGTTTTTACCTCATTTTATCATTCTGTCATAAAAGCTTTAAGCTTAAAGAATTGATTAAATTCTCCATTTAGTTTATATTAAAAGGCACTTAATTTAATATGACAGGCTTTTAAAAGGCTTTTTCTACTCAAAATATTAAAGGGACGCAAAAAGCACTATTTTCGTGGAACGAGCCACATTCCCTCAGTCTCCCTCTTTCCCTCAGTCTTCCTCTTTCCCTCAGTCTCCCTCTTTCCCTCAGTCTCCCTCATTCCCTCAGTCTCCCTCTTTCCCTCAGTCTCCCTCTTTCCCTCAGTCTCCCTCATTCCCCCAGTCTCCCTCTTTCCCTCAGTCTCACTCTTTCCCTCAGTCTCCCTCTTTCCCTCAGTCTCCCTCTTTCCCTCAGTCTCCCTCTTTCCCCCAGTCTCCCTCTTTCCCTCAGTCTCCCTCTTTCCCTCAGTCTCCCTCTTTCCCTGTCTCCCTCTTTCCCTCAGTCTCCCTCTTTCCCTCAGTCTCCCTCTTTCCCTCAGTCTCCCTCTTTCCCCCAGTCTCCCTCTTTCCCTCAGTCTCCCTCTTTCCCTCAGTCTCCATCTTTCCCTCAGTCTCCCTCTTTCCCTCAGTCTCCCTCTTTCACCCAGTCTCCCTCTTTCCCTCAGTCTCCCTCTTTCCCTCAGTCTCCCTCTTTCCCTCAGTCTCCCTCTTTCCCTCAGTCTCCCTCTTTCCCTCAGTCTCCCTCTTTCCCTCTCTCCACTGTAGGATCATTCTATACGACCATTAATTGCAGTGATAATGTATATTATGTGTGTGGCCCTGACCAACAGACCTGGGCACCAGTTAGAGCCTTTATCAATTAGAACCTAGTGACAGCCAATCAGATCATGTGGCCAGTAAACACTTCAGGATATAATTCATGTTTATAGTTTCGGTAGAAATTCCACAGTTTGTTTTGCAGTGTGTTCGTGTGTCCCTGTGTGTGTGTGTGTGTCCCTGTGTGTGTGTGTGTGTGTGTGTGTGTGTGTGTGTGTGTGTGTGTGTGTGTGTGTGTGTGTGTGTGTGTGTGTGTGTGTGTGCGCGAATGTGTGTGTTCCTGCGTGTGTGTGTCTGTGTATTTCTGATTGTCATGGTCAGGGTTAATAATCATGTTTCAACTCAACTTTGACCTCCTGGCTCAGCCACTGTTTATAGTCATGATGTTTCCTGGTGGGAGGTGTGTGTGTTCGTGCCGCTCTTCTCCTCTCTGGCAGGCCTCTCATTCCCTGGCCCTGAGCCACCACATCCCTCCATCCATCCCTCCTCTTTTCTTTTCTTCCCTCTATCCTCTCCAACTCCAGCAGGACTCTGTGGGAGGGGAGGTGGGCAACACCTAATAAAAGCATACGGAGAACAGAATTCATGGATGGATGGGTAACTGATAATTGTACACTCTTAGAAAAAAAACGGTGGTATAGAACCTCAAAGGGTTCTTCAGCTGTCCCCATAGGAGAACCCTTTGAAGAACCTTTTTTGGTTGCAGATAGAACCCTTTTGGATTCCATGTAGAACCCTTTTGGGTTCCATATAGAACTGTTTTTTTCTAATGCTCCCTCGTCTTCCTCCCAAAATAATGAATACAGCTAACAGTGGATAGAGAAACTCACCAGAACGGACAACTTGTAAATACATAGAAAATGTACATATATAATATGGGCATGGGTCCTAGGTTAAACTCTTCTTCAATGTAAATAACAGCACCATAAAGTCACTGTGGCAGCTGGCATATCAGAAAGCATTAATAAGCCAGCGATCCTTGTTACAAAATAAGACAATGGAGGGCAGTTTATTTCCCCTAATCACTTCCCTTTATGATAAGGATGTATAACCGGCGAGGTGAAGTTACAGGGAACCACATTCTAATGAAGACACCCCGATAATAATGTCATCTTAAATGACACTGTAATTACCCAACGCCTAGTCACTGGGGATGCCCTGTAATTCAATCAGTGTCTTCACTGGGATACTGATACTGTACTGTACAACACAAAGCTTTATCTATCTGGGTATTTTAGCCCGGAAATGAATAGCTCTGGTCGTGTGGAAATTAATCGCTCTGGTCCTGTAGAAATGAATAGCTCTGGTCCTGTGGAAATGAATAGCTCTGGTCCTGTGGAAATGAATAGCTCTGTCCTGTGGAAATTAATAGACCTGGTCCTGTGGAAATGAATAGCTCTGGTCCTGTGGAAATGAATAGACCTGGTCCTGTGGAAATGAATAGCTCTGGTCCTGTGGAAATGAATAGCTCTGGTCCTGTGGAAATGAATAGCTCTGGTCCTGTGGAAATGAATAGCTCTGGTCCTGTGGAAATGAATAGCTCTGGTCCTGTGGAAATGAACAGCTCTGGTCCTGTGGAAATGAACAGCTCTGGTCCTGTGGAAATGAATATCTCTGGTCCTGTGGAAATGAATAGCTCTGGTCCTGTGGAAATGAATAGCTCTGGTCCTGTGGAAATGAATAGCTCTGGTCCTGTGGAAATGAATAGCTCTGGTCCTGTGTGGCTGCATGGTTGATTAGTGGCCGGAGTCTACTGGCTGTAGTGGAGAGGAGAGGAGATACAGGCCTTATCCATCATTCATGGGTCTCTTCTGGGGGATCCTGCAGCGAAGCACAGGCTATAGGCTAGTGCAGAGGAATGGGGGCGTGAAGGGGATGGAGGGGCATTAGCGGTTTGGGGGGGGGATTCCTTTAGAGGCACAGCTCTGCAGATATTATATGACAAGGTAAATGTAATGCTCTTCATAAAATACCCAGGAAAAAGAAAGAGGAATTAGATTTGAGGAGTGGGAACTTAATTTAGTCGGGCTAGGTCTGAGTGTTGTGTTCCGGGGCTGGCAATCCAGGCGGCTGTTTTTCAGAAGAGAAGGAGGAGAACTGAAAATCCATACTGGAGTGCTGATTCAGCAGTCAGTCCTCTTTTCCCCCTCCCTCACACTTTATCTCTCTCCCTCCCTCCTTCCCCTCCCCTCTCCTCTCTCCCTCCTCCCTCTCTCCTCTCTCCCTCCTCCCTCTCTCCCTCCTCCCTCTCTCCCTCCTCCCTCCTCCCTCTCTCCTCTCTCCTCTCTCCCTCTCTCCTCTCTCCCTCCTCTCTCCCTCCTCCCTCTCTCCTCCCTCTCTCCTCTCTCCCTCCTCCCTCCTCCCTCTCTCCCTCCTCCCTCTCTCCTCTCTCCCTCCTCCCTCTCTCCCTCCTCCCTCTCTCCTCTCTCCTCTCTTCCTCCTCCCTCGTCCCTCTCTCCTCTCTCCTCTCTCCCTCCTCCCTCTCTCCTCTCTCCTCTCTCCCTCCTCCCTCCTCCCTCTCTCCTTTCCTGTTATTGCTCCAGGAGTGAGACAGTGTTTTTCAAAAGCACTTTGGATTCCTTCAGTACTAACAGACATCTAAGAGAGGAGACATCCAAGACCCCTCTGTTCTCTCTCCCCATCTCTCTCCCTCTCCATCTCTCTCTCCATCTCTCTCTCCATCTCTCTCCCCCTCTCCCCCTCTCCCTCTCCATCTCTCTCTCCCTCTCTCCCTCTCCATCTCTCTCTCTCCCTCTCCATCTCTTTCTCCATCTCTCTCCCCCTCTCCCTCTCCATCTCTCTCTCCCTCTCTCCCTCTCTCTCCATCTCTCTCCCCATCTCTCTCTCCCTCTCCATCTCTCTCCCCATCTCTCTCTCCCTCTCCATCTCTCTCTCCATCTCTCTCCCCCTCTCCCTCTCCATCTCTCTCTCCCTCTCCCTCTCTCTCCCTCTCTCTCCCTCTCTCTCCCTCGCTCTCTCCCTCTCCCTCTCCATCTCTCTCTCGCTCTCTCTCCCTCTCTCTCTCCATCTCTCTCTCCCTCTCCCTCTCCATCTCTCTCTCCCTCTCTCTCCATCTCTCTCTTCCTCTCTCTCTCCCTCTCCATCTCTCTCTCCCTCTCTCCCTCTCTCTCCATCTCTCTCTCCCTCTCTCCCTCTCCATCTCTCTCCCTCTCCATCTCTCTCTCCCTCTCTCTCCATCTCTCTCCCTCTCCATCTCTCTCCCTCTTTTTTAACACTGTCTCTTCTCCGCCCCAATACGTTGGGTCTCAATGTGGCGCCGTAGGGTCGTAGAGGGAAGTAAATAGACTCCTGTCAAAAGTGGTGAGGGAGAAAAATAGGAAGCGCTCCACATGCTCTGACCCTGTAACCTGAGCAGAGCAGATCGGACCGCTACCACGGTAACACGCCACTCCCCGCCACGGAGAGAGAGGTAAACTAGATGAAAGGTTTCACTGGGACCAGGTGCTGCATTCTGGGTATAAGGACGGGGTTAGGGGGTCATTTTAGGGGGTTCATTTGGGGGGTTGGGGGTGTCATATGATCACCTCAGTATCAAAAGTAGTGCGTCTCATCTGATCTACCCCCTCCCTCTCTCCTCCCCCTCCCCTGGGTTTTACACCCTCCAAACAAATACATTTTCGTGTCACGCTGTCACGGCAGCCCACTCCAACACACATCTGTGGTTCTGTGCTTGGACGGTCCTGACAGCCAAGAGGTGCAGGGTTCACGTGAGAAATAGGCTCCCCGGTTGATCTCTAAAAGCATGATAAATCTGACATGTGCATTCTCATTTTCAGAGAGACACATAACCAGTGTACACGAATGTAGGTGTCACAGAGGGAATACGGATTAGATTAATGTGAGGAGAGGGGGAGAAACGCGTGCACGCTGACGCACAAACACACACAAGCCAGACACGTACACACACAGTGTGTCCCACAGTATCAGACACGACCTCACACAGTGTGTCCCACAGTATCCCACACTATCAGACACATTGTGTCCCACAGTATCAGACACGAACTCACACAGTGTGTCCCACAGTATCTTGCGGGGCTATCTGGTATAACACTCTCTGGCCAGAGCGCTTTCATTGTGTCTCTCCACAGCTAGGAAAGGACCAGCAGCATTAAAACACCGTGAGGCTGAGAGAGAACACAATAGCAGTCAGAGTGATTTAGCCAGAACTTGTCATGATAATCTGCTGCTGCTGGGTTCCAGGGATGCCCTGCGCTAGGGGAAGGGGAGAGGGGCACGACTGGCAGTCGACACCTGCCTGCCTGACTGCTAGGGTAGAGGGATTAGAGACCCAGACTACTTCCTGGTCACTGATCTGCTCTGACTCTAATCACAATGTACACTTCATGTTTGCTACCATCTTCACTCTGTCGGTCTACGTGCGTGCACGTGGGTGGAGTGGTATTTTTGGAGCAGCGGACACCTTTTGGTAATATGATATCCTCGCCGGTCCCACTCCCATTCACTAGGGGGCGATAGCACCGCTTTTATTTTTTGTTTTTGCATTTTGTGAAAAGAAAGAAGAGTCAGTCACCTTCTCTTGCTAGTAGTAGCAAGCTAGCTAGCCTTTTTAACTGACGTGAAATGGTCAGTCCTGGAAAATATTATTCTACTTGTTGGTGTAACCTAAAACATTATCCCAGTTTGATATGCTGCTTGTGTATTAATTCCCAGCTAAGATATTACTTTATCAAGTTTTGGTCACGGAGTAAAAAAGCCCATGGCTAGCTAGTTGGCTACAGTAGGTTCTACCAGTTAACAATGGCCTGGAATAACTAGTTATTACTTCTAAAGAAAATACCTTTGGGTGGATTCTTGTTGTTTTGTTTACTGTTTGAACAGTCGCTGAGAATATATTTGGTTATCAATGCAAAATAGGCTACTTTGATGAATAGCCTATATATAGCCTAGCAACATCACTGCCCACACGGCCATGGAAGGAATGATACGGCGTGTCTACATTTTTAGGAAGTCAAAAGTATGTTGAGTGCCGGAGCGTATTACAAGGTGCCGGCCCTTTTGTGAACAAAAATGACATCGCAACACTCCGAATCTTGTGTCTGCTTAGAGCTTGTGGTAAGCTTTACTCTGAAGGCTTCTCTCAGCTCAGAGCTGACGGTTCATGGTGTCGCTAATGGCCTGTGTGTGTGTGTGTGTGTGTGTGTGTGTGTGTGAGATAGAAGCCTGTGTTGAATCCCCAAACCTCAAACATCTTCTCCAGCCCCCCCCCCCCCTCGTCCCCCCCTCCCCTGGCCCGTCCAGGGCACCTCGTAAAGCATCCGAATCAATTTGCTTTAAAAACACGTTTTTCAGAAACTTATTAGGCGCTTTAGAGATATATTATATACCTTCAGCCGCGGAGGCAAGAAAAATCGCAGGTGCCTCGGCAGCCCATTTCTCCAGCGGAGCAAAACGATGCTGTAGCCCTGTCACTGGGGAGCTGTAAAGCAGGAACACACCTCGCCAGCCCACCGGCCTGCTGCCTGCCTGCCGCACTCGCACCGCCGCCCGCCGCGGGCATAAAGCGGGCATAAATCAAGATAATTCTCCGCATGCCTTGAACTCCGACCCCGCCACAATTCATTGGGATGTCAACAGCTAGCGAAGAGAGGGAGTGAGAGAGAGAGAGTGAAAGAGAGATAAAGGAAGAGAAGGAAGGATGAAAAGGAGGGGAAAAGTAGGGAGAAAGAAGGAGGAGGAGGAAAAGGAAGAGGAGGAAATAACAGGGGAAAGTGGAATGAGAGTTGGTGGAATCCTGCTTCTGAGGGGAGGTGAAGTTACAGATGGAGAGAGGGAGAGGGGGAGGAAGAGACGGAGAAGGAGAGAGGGAGAGGAAAGGAGGAGGGGTGTGTGTTGCGATTAGTCACCATCCAGATTGAGGCCCCATTGCATCTAAATGGTCTCTCTTTATGAACCATTTATCTTGTGCTCAGGCCATTTTCATTACACCCAAAACGGGTTGGGAGCTACCAGCTGGATGATACTGCATAGTGGGAAATTAATAACCCTCCATCTCTGCCTTACTTTCCCTTCACCCATCTCACATCCCACACAACCCTCCCCACTATATTCTATACACTATGTCCAGTACCCCAACCCCCACTTTCTCTGAGGGTCCTGCATATACGAGTTGGAAGACATTTGCTTATGGCGGCTTTGTTGCTATTTGCATCTCTGCATCCCTGGCAGTCATTCAATTTATCAAGTCTCTTAGCCTTTGCACACACCCCCCCCCCCCCTCCCCCCATTTCCACTTTCCTAACACAAACAATTCATCCTTAGCATTTAAAATTCTCCCAGCGCCCTGACACACCGATACTGCTGCCGGGAGCCAGCCAGCCGCCGAAGGAGAGAGAGGGGGAGAGAGAGAGAGACAGAGAGAGGGGGAGAGAGAGAGAGAGAGAGAGAGAGAGAGAGAGAGAGAGCGAGAGAGAGGGGGGAGAGAGAGGGGGAGAGAGAGAGAGAGGGGGAGAGAGAGGGGGAGAGAGAGGGAGAGAGGGGGAGAGAGAGGGGGAGAGAGAGAGAAAGAGAGAGAGAGAGAGAGAGAGAGAGAGAATATAGTATATGGAATGAAAGAAAGTGAGAGACTGAAACAGCACTAGACAGAGAAAGCGAGGGAGAAAGAGAGTAGAGCTTTTATTAATTCCCCTGTCCTGATTTCTTCCTGTTAACGTAGAAGAAGTGGAGGAACTGACCCCCCAGGACTCTTAAAGAATGCCTGGAGCCTGGCGGAGAAAAGGAGGAGGGAGGAGAGCTGTTATTAAATACGTGCCTAGACGGCTTGCACCAGGGAGGAAGGAATGAATAGGGGGGACTTCAAAATGGCCTCTCCTAAGAGCACTGTCACACATGAGAACCATTCAGCACTGGGCTGGCTTGTTGAGCTGAGCGTCGGTGAGGAGAGAGAGGGGCTGAGATATGGGCCGATGTGACAGCGGTGACACATATTAAAGAGGGACAGCATTACAGCATATTAATGGCTGCCGTCAGCTAACAGGAAGAAGAGGGAATTAGCCCGATACTGTTGCTAGAGAGAGATACAGCTTTAACCCACTGGTTGATAAGGAATTAGAGGATTAATGGAGGCTACATACAGTACTGTAACACATGCTGACCTGTGAAAACACTAGTTAACTAGTAGTGGTCTTTTTAGTCTATCTATAACGAGGGTTAATTCATATTGTGTTGTTGTCATTTTCTTAGGGAAAAGAAAGTAAAGGCTACCATGGTAACAAATGGTGAGCTTATTTTCACCCACGTATGCAATTGGATATGAAATCTCTCTTACCTCTCTTATAAAACAGTGGTCTATTAAACTAAATATAAAGATTTCAGATTATTGTATGGGACAATATACAAACGTTTTTTGAGATAGTTAGAAACGTTAGATTGAGTAAATGTCTTTATTGGTTTTCTTTGATCAGAGAGATGTAACGAATTGGAGGTTATTTAAAGCTGCAAAAGGTAACTTCTCAACCAACCAAGTTCACAGAACTGAAAGTCCAAGAGGTCTGTTTTTGCACGCCAGCTTCAAACAGCTGAAAATACAATATTTTGTTTATGATACCTATATTTCACAGTGGTTTAGATGGTACAATGATTCTCTACACTGTACCTGCATATTTTGACACATAAACTGAAATGATTTGAACTATTCAAATTTTAGCAGCGAGGAAATTCTGATTTCTGCATATTGCACCTTTAATGTGAAAATATATATGTACCGATTTGAAGGTTGTGTAATTCGATTTGGGGTGGGGTGGAGTCGCCAGAAATTCAGCTGAAATAAATGGGGTCCCCACTGAAAAAGTTTGAATATCAGTGTGTGAAAAGGTGCAATGCATTATTCATTAACTGCAGAACCTCTGACTGCTGTTTCCGTCTTGATTAGTCCAATCAAATGTGCAATGATGGCTAGTCTGGAGCATTTCCCTTTCATTTCTCTATAAATGTGCAATGTGTGATCACTGTAAATGGACGAGGGGACAGTAGACCAAGGAAACAGAGGAGTAGGCCCCTCACTGTCCCTCTCTTACTATGTCATCCACACTGACATACAATATATAATCTCACACATTGAAACCTCTCTCTCAATGACATCATGCCCAGGGCCACTCACCATCGCCGGCCCCCAGTTCGCCCACAGTCATGAATCAATTTAACCAAAAGCTTTTATCCAAAGCAACTTGCAAATCATCGACCCCCAGTTAAACACAGCAACGTAAAGTAGTAGGAGGAGGAGTGTGTGTGTATGTGTGAGCAGAGAGTTCAGCGTGCCTAGGGGAACCCATGACCCCCAGCAGCTCACAGGTCATGGTCCCAGTGCATTGTGATTGGACGAGGTGTGCTCCACGGGCTTAGAGGGTCCAGGGCCTGCCCGGGATGCCATGGATCCAGGGGGGATAGAGGGGGCCGAGGTCTGGCCCCTCTCTGGATCCACCAGACTGACCCCTCCATCAAAATATGGCTCCCATCCTATAGTGGCCCTCAGGCTATCAGCACCGTGCTGCTGCTGCTGCTACTACTACTGCAGCTGCTCACACAAACAAAGGAGGGAAAACTGTTTCTGAGACTTTTCTAAAATAACTGACAGAGGGAGAGAAAGAGAGAGGGAGAGAAAGAGAAAGAGAAAGAGAGAGAGAGAGAGAGAGAGAGAGAGAGAGAGAGAGAGAGAGAGAGAAAGAAAGAAAGAACGAAAGAGAGAGAGAGAGAGAGAGAGTTAGAGAGAGAGTTGGAGAGAGAGAGAGAGAGAGAAAGAGAGAGAGAGAGTTAGAGAGAGAGAGAGAGTTAGAGAGAGAGTTAGACAGAGACAGAGACAGAGACAGAGAGAGAGAAAAGGGCATGGATAACATCCCAAGAAGGAGTGACTTCAGTGAGGGACCTTCTGTTCCTTTCCCAGAGAGGAGCTACTCTACAGGGAGGCTCTCTCACATATCAATATCACTGCTACTGCTCTCACTCTCTCCTGCTCTGTCCCGCGCCAGGGGAACAGGTTAAAAGGCCCTCTGAGCACACAGGACTCCACTTTCATGAATCATGCAACTGAAGATGAAGAGAGTGAAAGAAAAATGAAGAAGAGAAAAATGCTTTGGAGGAGGGGAGAGGAGGAGGGGGGGAGAAAGGGGGTGGGGGTCCCCGAGATTCAAAGACACAAGCCTGGGAGGGTCGATGGTCACTGCTCTTCTCTGCACAACACACCACCACCAACCCCAGCTATCTATAGACAGTCATAGACATTGTATTGATCTAACTGTCTGACAGGAAGTCAAAATAAACTTTATTGAACACTTTAGCTAGAGCCAGTACGATCCAGACAATATAACTTCCAGCAGCAGCTCATTTTGGCTGTCGTATTCATCCTCTTGGAGAGGCTTTTTAAGGCCATAATAATATGATGACCTCATCAGGACAAACTCTGGGCCCTATAGTCAGAGCTATAGCTATATGTATCCTATAGTTATCGTCTAGGATATATTATCTTATCAGGTCACGTCATGTGGTCGGACAAAAACTAAGTGGTTCCATGAAAATGCAACACCTATATCCCTGTGAATTACTATGGACCAGGTGCTCTGTACCGGTCTGAAGTATCAGTATAGCTTTATGGGCCTGATTTTACAGTACCTGTCTGTGGCGTAACACAGTCCTCCCTAATGCCCCTCGCTCCATTTCTACATCACTGAACAATTTCCACAGCTGTACGCCGGATTACTTCCTGCAAATGGGAGAGGAAATGTAATTCCACTTTCCGGCGGGAACATTTTTACGAGCGTTTCTACACAGGTGTCGGTTGGAAAAAAGAGGAGAGAAAGCCTTAATGGAGTTATGCAAATTGACCAACGCTACATAATCCCCTGGATATAGGTATTTCACCAGAGATGAGAGTTGAACAGCTGTGTACGACAGAGATCCATGCACCCTACCCGCACACAGACATCTAAATACTGTATTTCATTTTGTTGTGTGAATCGAGTTTTCCCCCCGTCTTCTGTGTCAGTATCAGTCATTCTCTGTTTTCTGACACGCATTTCAATCATTGATATTTTCCCAGCAGGTAAATTCCATTCTGTTATATAGCTTTGTGTGTAGGTGTACCGTATGTACAGAATGCATGCTATTCTATTTATTCTGTTATATAGCTTTGTGTGTAGGTGTACCGTATGTACAGAATGCATGCTATTTATTCTGTTGATGTGTTAGTTTTCTATACTCTGTATATGGACAGGCAAATATACAAGGTCGTATGTTTAGCTATAGTGTGTGGAGTGTGTGTTCATCCAGTTTGATAGTGTGGGAGTGTGTTTACCTGTGTATGTTTAGCTATAGTGTGGGTGGAGTGTGTGTTTATCCAGTTTGATAGTGTGGGAGTGTGTTTACCTGTGTATGTTGTGTGTATGGGGAGCTTTATGTGAGCAGTAGTGGCATGTCTGAGGGTGTATGGTGTTCACGTTTATGCCTGTTTGACTGGGTTCAAGATGTACAGTGCCTTGCGAAAGTATTCGCCCCCCTTGAACTTTGCGACCTTTTGCCACATTTCAGGCTTCAAACATAAAGATATAAAACTGTATTTTTTTGTGAAGAATCAACAACAAGTGGGACACACTCATGAAGTGGAACGACATTTATTGGATATTTCAAACTTTTTTAACAAATCAAAAACTGAAAAATTGGGCGTGCAAAATTATTCAGCCCCTTTACTTTCAGTGCAGCAAACTCTCTCCAAAAGTTCAGTGAGGATCTCTGAATGATCCAATGTTGACCTAAATGACTAATGATGATAAATACAATCCACCTGTGTGTAATCAAGTCTCCGTATAAATGCACCTGCACTGTGATAGTCTCAGAGGTCCGTCAAAAGCGCAGAGAGCATCATGAAGAACAAGGAACACACCAGGCAGGTCCGAGATACTGTTGTGAAGAAGTTTAAAGCCGGATTTGGATACAAAAAGATTTCCCAAGCTTTAAACATCCCAAGGAGCACTGTGCACGCGATAATATTGAAATGGAAGGAGTATCAGACCACTGCAAATCTACCAAGACCTGGCCGTCCCTCTAAACTTTCAGCTCATACAAGGAGAAGACTGATCAGAGATGCAGCCAAGAGGCCCATGATCACTCTGGATGAACTGCAGAGATCTACAGCTGAGGTGGGAGACTCTGTCCATAGGACAACAATCAGTCGTATATTGCACAAATCTGGCCTTTATGGAAGAGTGGCAAGAAGAAAGCCATTTCTTAAAGATATCCATAAAAAGTGTCGTTTAAAGTTTGCCACAAGCCACCTGGGAGACACACCAAACATGTGGAAGAAGGTGCTCTGGTCAGATGAAACCAAAATTGAACTTTTTGGCAACAATGCAAAAGTTATGTTTGGCGTAAAAGCAACACAGCTGAACACACCATCCCCACTGTCAAACATGGTGGTGGCAGCATCATGGTTTGGGCCTGATTTTCTTCAGCAGGGACAGGGAAGATGGTTAAAATTGATGGGAAGATGGATGGAGCCAAATACAGGACCATTCTGGAAGAAAACCTGATGGAGTCTGCAAAAGACCTGAGACTGGGACGGAGATTTGTCTTCCAACAAGACAATGATCCAAAACATAAAGCAAAATCTACAATGGAATGGTTCAAAAATAAACATATCCAGGTGTTAGAATGGCCAAGTCAAAGTCCAGACCTGAATCCAATCGAGAATCTGTGGAAAGAACTGAAAACTGCTGTTCACAAATGCTCTCCATCCAACCTCACTGAGCTCGAGCTGTTTTGCAAGGAAGAACGGGAAAAATTTTCAGTCTCTCAATGTGCAAAACTGATAGAGACATACCCCAAGCGACTTACAGCTGTAATCGCATCAAAAGGTGGCGCTCCAAAGTATTAACTTAAGGGGGCTGAATAATTTTGCACGCCCAATTTTTCAGTTTTTGATTTGTTAAAAAAGTTTGAAATATCCAATAAATGTCGTTCCACTTCATGATTGTGTCCCACTTGTTGTTGATTCTTCACAAAAAAATACAGTTTTATATCTTTATGTTTGAAGCCTGAAATGTGGCAAAAGGTCGCAAAGTTCAAGGGGGCCGAATACTTTCGCAAGGCACTGTATGTGTTATGTGCGCTATTGTGAGCATATCAAGTGTGTGTGAGTGTGTTACAGGGTTTCTACATCAGTGTGTGTGTGTGTGTGTGTGTTATGGTGTGTATCTAGTATGTATGTGTTATGGTGTGTTAGGGTG
>NC_092164.1:16100066-16217566 GCF_045791955.1 Oncorhynchus clarkii lewisi | reverse complement strand
GTAATGAACGGCTATTGTGTTTCTTCATAAACTTGTCAAGCTCCCTTTTTCATTTTATTTCCAGAGCAAACTGCCTTTTGACAGTGGAGGAGCTGGTACCTGATGCCGTTGCCACTCCAGCCCGGGCCAGGTTAATAAATAGATCAGACCCTAAAAAGTGCTGCGCTATTAAAATTGACTCTGATAAAATCTGGATGAAGCCGCTTTCAGTGCTTCAGGTGTGTCAAGTGTGATTTAGATATCTTGGTGGCAGGCAAGACGTGGGGTGAGGTAGAGAAGATAACTGCGGAGAGCACAGACAGACAGAGTGACCCCTGACCTCTGACGAGCAGCCATCGGCTCAGACGGCTAAGCTAGCCGTATGCTATGTTACTGGGAAGAGAGGAGCGGATTCAAATCCATCAGATTACTGATCACAACATCCACATCAATCTGCTGCCCTAACTCTCTCTCTCTTTGTGTGTGTGTGTGTGTGTGTGTGTGTGTGTGTGTGTGTGTGTGTGTGTGTGTGCGTGTGTGTGTGTGTGTGTGTGTGTGTGTGTGCGTGTGCGTGTGTGTGTGTGTGCGTGTGTGTGTGTGTGTGTGTGTGTGTGTGTGTGTGTGTGTCCAGTGTGCATGGGGTCCCATACTTTGGTCACACAGCCACAGGTTAGGAAATGAGCTTTCCCTGGTAGGTTCCTGAGACTCACAGAGCATGAAGACTAGAGCTTCCTACCATGGCCTGAGCTGCCCACACTGGTTTAATCATTACAGAGGAGGAGACACGGAGGGCTGCTCAGTGAGGTCTGCCTCCTGCTGTGAGTGTATGCGCCTGGACTAGAGAGCAGCTGGAGGAATGACTGAGATGTCCTCTAAATCTGCTGAGCTCCTCGAAAACAACTCGCACTACAGTTTCTATGAATTATCATTTCGATATGACTGCGTTCATTGTTAAAGACTGAATACCTTGAAAATAAAGACAAACCGACACTTTTTGGGGAAATAAAGGTTTTATCTCTCTCAGTCACCTGTTACTTCTTCACACACACACACACACACACACACACACACACACACACACACACACACACACACACACACACACACACACACACACACACACACACACACACACACACACTTTCTCTCTCTCTCTGATGGACAGAGCTCAACAGGCAGTAATTGAGGCGTGAGTAACCTGACTCACAGGAAGTGAAGCGTAATTCCATTTCCTCCTCTGGTGATGGAGACCTTTAATGGTCCAGCCTAAGCCCCTGGTTCAGTGCCTCAACGGCCCTGGCCAGCACCCCATCACTCCCAGGAACAGGCCTGGGTGAACACACACACACAATTCCTTCACAGATGATAACATAAATTAAGTTATTATGTGTTATTATGTTGTAGGATATCAGAGTTTCTCTTTACCATTTGAGAATGGTAAAAACTCTGGGCCCTCCTGGCCTGCGTACTGAGCCATGGTGTCAGGCCCTCAGCCTGGTCTGAAGAGCCCTGGGGCCATCCTGGCCTGCGTACTGAGCCATGGTGTCAGGCCCTCAGCCTGGTCTGAAGAGCGCTGGGCTGAAGCTGCATGGTGGGCTGAAGGCAGGATGAGGATGACAAAGCGATGTGTTAATTCCCTCTGTAACTTTCCTTATCGTGTCACGTTGGCCATTCATTAACAGCATGTTTTAATTAGCCATTAGTGAACACGTTCTCCATGTCAGAGATATGAGAAGGAGGGGCTGGAGGGTGGAGGGTGGGGGAGGAGGGTGGTGGTGTTGGTAACTGTGTGTGTGTGTGTTGGTAACTGTATGTGTGTGTGTGTGTGTGTGTGTGTGTGTGTGTGTGTGTGTGTGTGTGTGTGTGTGTGTGTGTGTGTGTGTGTGTGTGTGTGTAATATCAGGGACACTCCGGCAGAGAACAATTACCAGGAAGGCGGCTGCGTTACGTTGGACCTCCTGATTAACCACTGCTTACTTCTCAGTCTTTTCATTGTAGAGAGAGACAACGGGTGTACAGCCACCCCCAACATGATCATGCCCCCCACCCCACCAACCCTCCACCCCCTCACACAGTGGACCGCCTACCCTCCCCCACTCACCCATTCCATTGTGCTCCACCATCCAGTAACGTATCCTCTGATTGGTTGTGGCGGTGTTGCGGCTTCATGCTGGTCAGGATCCGCTGAGGGAGATAGGGATTAAGGATAATTAGCATGAACAATAACAACAAATAAACAAACAGACAGGGCTGGGAAGCAGAACAGGTCACGGAGAAGTTACATTGTTTATCAGCTGACACGGTTCAGTCTCAGTAAACACACAGGGCCAGCTACTGTGCACTTAGCAGTCACACACACACATGCCCAAGCATACACACACGCGCACGCATGCACACACACCCACGCACACACACCCATACCTTCCATAACTGAATAAGAGCCAATAGCCAATGAATTTGAGCTCTGGATCTGAAAATATCCATATTTGTGATGAACTTATTGTGAACGTTTGATTGGCATAGCAGAATGACATTTACCTTGAAGTGTGTGACTGTCTAATACCGAGGGCCTACCCCTGAGAGCTGAGGTCACTCAAAACTGGGCCAAATCAAAGTGATTAAGGGCCTGCAAATCAATAAACGCTTTACTGTATATTAGATTTGCTCAACCTCTTTGGATCACACTAAGTCAGCAGAAAAAAGGAGAGTGAGTTTTAAATGAACTGCGATCCAACCGAGCGCTGGCTAGATTGGACTGTACAGATCTTTAAACAGCAGATTTCTGAGGCCTGAAATAAAAAGAATGGAGTGATCTCTTGATTGAACGGTAAGGACAGATAGAGTCAGCAGCTCGTCCAATCAGCTCCTGGTAAAAGACCTCAGGTTTCTAATGATAAAGTAAGCTATGGTGAGATTTGTTCTCATACCATTTCAGGTAGGTCACAGGAATAACCCGAACAATTGTGTTCTGCGTTTTGAGATTTCTGAAGAAACATAGTGTTCCAGGAACAATCATGCAACATTATCGGAATACAAGTTGTTTCAGACCATCAAAGCACACTACTAACATTCAAGGAACATGATTCCATAACGATATCTCAGAGAGCTGGACTAGAAACCGCTGCCCTACGTTCTGGGAAGGTTTTGTTGTTATCAGAGATGGTGACACCCAACAAACAGGTCATTACGGCTGGGTAGTGACAATCCTAGTGACAATCCTATACGGTCTGTCTGTCTGTCTGTCTGTCTGTCTGTCTGTCTGTCTGCCTTTCTATCTGTCTGTCTGTCTGTCTGTCTGTCTGTCTGTCTGTCTGTCTGTCTGTCTGTCTGCATGCCTTTCTGTCTGTATGTCTGTCTGTCTGTCTGTCTGTCTGTCTGCATGACTTTCTGTCTGTCTGTCTGTCTGTCTGTCTGTCTGTCTGTCTGTCTGTCTGTCTGTCTGTTTGTATGTCTGTCTGTCTGTCTGCATGCCTTTCTGTCTGTCTGTCTGTCTGTCTGTCTGTCTGTCTGTCTGTCTGTCTGTCCGTCTGTGAGAGTGCTGATGTGAGAATTAATTTGCCATTCTAGACAGACACCCACCCAGCCAGACATCCAGCCAGCCAGACAGATAGACAGACAGACAGCCAGCCAGCCAGTCACACAGCTATTGTAACTCTACAAAGTAAATGTTTCTGACACACAATAAGGATCTACAGCAAGAACATTCACTCTAACACACAATCCCCTGAAGACAGCAGCTTTTTATCTGTGTGTGTGTGTGTGTGTGTGTGTGTGTGTGTGTGTGTGTGTGTGTGTGTGTGTGTGTGTTCCTATCAGTAAATAAATAGCTTTCTGGGGACAGTTAGTTGGACTAGTCCAGTGAATACACATGCACACACACACACACACATTTCCATGGAGACAATGTGTCCCTTCCTCTTTTATGTTGGTCTGCCAGTAAATCTAAATTGGCGAGAGCGTTTAACCTCTAACCCTCGCTCAGTCCGCCCGCTCCCCAGTCCAGGCTTCTACAGACCGAACCAGAATTAGAATCAATTGTGAAAAAGGAAGAAAGGGAAAATGAAGCATTTGAACGTGTTTGAACACAACAGAGCCGAGGTCAAATAAAAGGCATGTGTTTTTCCTCCGTGCCTAAGATAAAAACGCTCCCATTCCGCGTCTAAAGAGTTGTGAGGACCGCGGCTGGGCATCGTTGTTTTCGACAGTTCCAGTGGCCAGAATATAGTCTATTATAATGTGACTCTTTGATGTGATCTAATCTAAGAGGGTATAAAGGGAAACCCAATCTGTTTACAGCTTTGATTGGAATTACACAATCAATTACCACCTCCCGCTGAGCCCCAAATGAGCAGGGCCCAAAAGACAGGGGAATTGGTTAAATGTTATTGTTGGGAGGCCATTATCCAACAATCGGCCTGGTTAATGCAAGAAAATGACATTCATTAAAAGCCTCAACAGGAATCTCCCAGAGGGCTGTGCTGCAGCTGACCCCCATTCAGTAGAGGGCTTTGTCTCTGCCGTCCACTGTGGGGAGGGAAGATCATGTCAAAGACACAAAATGCGGGGAGCACTCTTTTGTAGAGAGACACTGGCTGCCTCTCTCTCTATGCAAGTGTGTGTGTATTGGTGTGTGTGTGTGTATTTGTGTGAGAGAGAGAGAGTGTGAGTGAGAGAGCAGGAGAGAGGGTTAATTATATCATTCTGTGTGTGGGGAGTGTGGGAAGAGAGGGAGTTAGAGAGAGATAGAGAGAGAGTTAAAGAGAGAGTTAGAGAGAGAGTTAAAGAGAGAGTTAGAGAGATAGAGAGTCGTAGAGCACACAAAAAACTATACATACCTTGGCCTAAATATCAGTGCCACAGGTAACTTCCACAAAGCTGTGAACGATCTGAGAGACAAGGCAAGTTGGGTATTCTATGCCATCCAAAGGAACATAAAATTCAACATACCAATTAGGATCTGGCTAAAAATACTTGAATCAGTTATGCCCTTTATGGTTGTGAGGTCTGGGGTCCGCTCACCGACCAAGAAATCACAAAATGGGACAAACACTAAATTGAGACTCTGAATGCAGAATTCTGCAAAAATATCCTCTGTGTACAACGTAGAACACCAAATAATGCAGGAAGAGCATAATTAGACCAATACCCGCTAATTATCAAAATCCAGAAAAGTGACGTTATAATCTACAACCACCTAAAAGGAAGCGATTCCCAAACCTTCCATAACAAAGCCATCACCTACAGAGAGATGAACCCGGAGAAGAGTCCCCTAAGCAAGCTGGTCCTGGGGCTCTGTTCACAAACACAAACAGACCCCACAGAGCCCCAGGACAGCAACACAATTAGACCCAACCAAATCATGAGAAAACAAAAAGATAATTACTTGACACATTGGAAAGAATTAACAAAAAAAAAGAGCAAATTAGAATGCTATTTGTCCTTAAACAGAGAGTACACAGTGGCAGAATACCTGACCACTGTGACTGACCCAAACTTAAGGAAAGCTTTGACTATGTACAGACTTAGTGAGCATAGCCTTGCTATTGAGAAAGGCTGCCATAGACAGACATGGCTCTCAAGAGAAGACAGGCTATGTGCACACTGCCCACTAAATTAGATGGAAACTGAGCTGCACTTCCTAACCTCCTGCCCAATGTATGACCATATTAGAGACACACATTTCCCTCAGATTACACAGATCCACAAAGAATTTGAAAACAAACCCGATTTTGCTAAACTCCCATATCTACTGGGTGAAATACCACAATGTGCCATCACAGCAGCAAGATTTGTGACCTGTTGCCACAAGAAAAGGTCAAACAATGAAGAACAAACACTACTGTAAATACAACCCATATTTATGCTTATTTATTTTACATTTTGTGCTTTAACAATGTGTACATTGTTACAACACTGTATACAGTGGGGAGAACAAGTATTTGATTCACTGCCGATTTTGCAGGTTTTCCTACTAACAAAGCATGTAGAGGTCTGTAATTTTTATCATAGGTACACTTCAACTGTGAGAGACGGAATCTAAAACAAACATCCAGAAAATCACATTGTATGATTTTAAAGTAATTAATTTGCATTTTATTGCATGACATACAGTGCCTTGCGAAAGTATTCGCCCCCCTTGAACTTTGCGACCTTTTGCCACATTTCAGGCTTCAAACATGAAGATATAAAACTGTATTTTTTGTGAAGAATCAACAACAAGTGGGACACAATCATGAAGTGGAACAACATTTATTCGATATTTCAAACTTTTTAACAAATCAAAAACTGAAAAATTGGGCGTGCAAAATGATTCAGCCCCCTTAAGTTAATACTTTGTAGCGCCACCTTTTGCTGCGATTACAGCTGTAAGTCGCTTGGGGTATGTCTCTATCAGTTTTGCACATCGAGAGACTGAAATTCTTTCCCATTCCTCCTTGCAAAACAGCTCGAGCTCAGTGAGGTTGGATGGAGAGCATTTGTGAACAGCAGTTTTCAGTTCTTTCCACAGATTCTCGATTGGATTCAGGTCTGGACTTTGACTTGACCATTCTAACACCTGGATATGTTTATTTTTGAACCATTCCATTGTAGATTTTGCTTTATGTTTTGGATCATTGTCTTGTTGGAAGACAAATCTCCGTCCCAGTCTCAGGTCTTTTGCAGACTCCATCAGGTTTTCTTCCAGAATGGTCCTGTATTTGGCTCCATCCATCTTCCCATCAATTTTAACCATCTTCCCTGTCCCTGCTGAAGAAAATCAGGCCCAAACCATGATGCTGCCACCACCATGTTTGACAGTGGGGATGGTGTGTTCAGCTGTGTTGCTTTTACGCCAAACATAACTTTTGCATTGTTGCCAAAAAGTTCAATTTTGGTTTCATCTGACCAGAGCACCTTCTTCCACATGTTTGGTGTGTCTCCCAGGTGGCTTGTGGCAAACTTTAAACGACACTTTTTATGGATATCTTTAAGAAATGGCTTTCTTCTTGCCACTCTTCCATAAAGGCCAGATTTGTGCAATATACGACTGATTGTTGTCCTATGGACAGAGTCTCCCACCTCAGCTGTAGATCTCTGCAGTTCATCCAGAGTGATCATGGGCCTCTTGGCTGCATCTCTGATCAGTCTTCTCCTTGTATGAGCTGAAAGTTTAGAGGGACGGCCAGGTCTTGGTAGATTTGCAGTGGTCTGATACTCCTTCCATTTCAATATTATCGCTTGCACAGTGCTCCTTGGGATGTTTAAAGCTTGGGAAATATTTTTGTATCCAAATCCGGCTTTAAACTTCTTCACAACAGTATCTCGGACCTGCCTGGTGTGCTCCTTGTTCTTCATGATGCTCTCTGCGCTTTTGACGGACCTCTGAGACTATCACAGCGCAGGTGCATTTATACGGAGACTTGATTACACACAGGTGGATTGTATTTATCATCATTAGTCATTTAGGTCAACATTGGATCATTCAGTGATCCTCACTGAACTTCTGGAGAGAGTTTGCTGCACTGAAAGTAAAGGGGCTGAATAATTTTGCACGCCCAATTTTTCAGTTTTTGATTTGTTAAAAATGTTGAAATATCCAATAAATGTCGTTCCACTTCATGATTGTGTCCCACTTGTTGTTGATTCTTCACAAAAAAATACAGTTTTATATCTTTATGTTTGAAGCCTGAAATGTGGCAAAAGGTCGCAAAGTTCAAGGGGGCCGAATACTTTCGCAAGGCACTGTATTTATTTGATACATCAGAAAAGTAGAACTTAATATTTGGTACAGAAACCTTTGTTTGCAATTACAGAGATCATACGTTTCCTGTAGTTCTTGACCTGGTTTGCACACACTGCCGCAGGGATTTTGGCCCACTCCTCCATACAGACCTTCTCCAGATCCTTCAGGTTTCGGGGCTGTCGCTGGGCAATACGGACTTTCAGCTCCCTCCAAAGATGTTCTATTTGGTTCAGGTCTGGAAACTGGCTAAGCCACTCCAGAACCTTGAGATGCTTCTTACAGAGCAACTCCTTGGTTGCACTGGCTGTGTGTTTTGGGTCGTTGTCATGCTGGAAGACCCAACCACGACCCATCTTCAATGCTCTTACTGAGGGAAGGAGGTTGTTGACCAAGATCTCGCGATACATGGCCCCATCCATCCTCCCCTCAATACGGTGCAGTCGTCCTGTCCCCTTTGCAGAAAAGCATCCCCAAAGAATGATGTTTCCACCTCCGTGCTTCACGGTTGGGATGGTGTTTTTGGGGTTGTACTCATCCTTCTTCTTCCTCCAAACACGGCGAGTGGAGTTTAGACCAAAAAGCTCTATTTTTGTCTCATCAGACCACATGACCTTCTCCAATTCCTCCTCTGGATCATCCAGATGGTCATTGGCAAACTTCAGACGGGCCTGGACATGCGCTGGCTTGAGCAGGGGGACCTTGCGTGCGCTGGACGATTTTAATCCATGACTGCGTGATGTGTTACTAATGGTTTTCTTTGAGACTGTGGTCCCAGCTCTCTTCAGGTCATTGACCAGGTCCTGCCGTGTAGTTCTGGGCTGATCCCTCACCTTCCTCATGATCATCGATGCCCCACGAGGTGAGATCTTGCATGGAGCCCCAGACCGAGGGTGATTGACCGCCATCTTGAACTTCTTCCATTTTCGAATAATTGCGCCAACAGTTGTTGCCTTCTCACCAAGCTGCTTGCCTATTGTCCTGTAGCCCATCCCAGCCTTGTGCAGGTCTACAATTTATCCCTGATGTCCTTACACAGCTTTCTGGTCTTGGCCATTGTGGAGAGGTTGGAGTCTGTTTGATTGAGTGAGTGGACAGGTGTCTTTTATACAGGTAATGAGTTCAAACAGGTGCAGTTAATACAGGTAATGAGTGGAGAACAGGAGGGCTTCTTAAAGAAAAACTAACAGGTCTGTGAGAGCCGGAATTCTTACTGGTTGGTAGGTGATCAAATACTTATGTCATGCAATAAAATGCAAATTAATTACTTAAAAATCATACAATGTGATTTTCTGGATTTTTGTTTTAGATTCCGTCTCTCACAATTAAAATGTACATATGATAAAAATTACAGACCTCTACATGCTTTGTAAGTAGGAAAACCTGCAAAATCGGCAGTGTATCAAATACTTGTTCTCCCTACTGTATATACATAATATGACATTTGTAATGTGTTTATTCTTTTGGAACTTCTGTGAGTGTAATGTTTACTGTTCATTTTTACTGTTTATTTCACTTTTGTATATTATCTACCTCACTTGATTTGGCAATGTTAACATATGTTTCCCATGCCAATAAAGCCCCTTGAATGGAATTTAATTGAGAGAGAGTTAGAGAGAGAGTGTTAGAGAGATAGAGAGTTAGAGAGAGAGATAAAGACAGAGTTAGAGAGTTATAGAGTGAGTTAGAGAGAGAATTAGAGAGAGAGAAAGAGAGAGCGAGAGAGGGGGGGTTAGCGAGAGAGTTAGAGATAGAGAGTTAGTGTTAGAGAATTAGTTAGTGAGTTAGAGAGAAAGTTAGAGAGAGAGTTAGAGAGACAGAGAGAGATAGAGAGCAAATTAGAGAGAGAGTTAGAGAGAGAGTTAGAGAGAGGGTGTGCAATAAAAATGAAATTATTCAAAATCAACATCCCAATTAGAATTTGGACCAAAATACTTGACAGTGTAATCCTACCAATAGCTCTTTATGGAAGTGAGGTTTGGGGGCCACTCAATAAACTGGACTTTAAAATGTGGGACAAACATCCAATTGAAGCCCTACATGCAGAATTCTGTCGGAATATTCTACAAGTGCAGAGAAATACACAAACTAATGCATGTAGGGCAGAATTGGGCTGCTTTCCAGTAATAATGAAAATACAGAAAATATCATAACATTTTTGTCTACATCTAAATTCAAGTCTGCAATTTAAAGCACTTCAAACCCAAGAGCTGAGCCCAGAAACGAGCCCTCTCAGTCAGCTGGTGTTGGACCTCACCAACCAAGCTGACACCAGCACTGCTTCAAAAGAAAGAATTCCAATAAACAAAATCATGAACCAATCAAAGGAATCATATTTACCACATTGGAAAAATGAAACAAAATCCCAAAGCCGACTAAATTGCTATCTGACCCTAAACAGAGAATATGAATTGGCTGATTATCTCTACTCTGTTAGAGATATGAAGCAGAGAGAGAGATCCTTACCAAGTACAGGCTGACAGTAAGAGACAGAGACAAATCCTTACCAAGTACAGGCTGTGACCACCGATTGGCAATAGAAACCGGCAGACATAAAAATACATGGCTAACCAAAGAGGATGTGGTCACTAGACAATAGAGGAGGTAGAGACAGAGATACACTTTCTCCTTTACTGTGATAAATATTCCTCACAAAGAGATTAATTTATCACAGAAATTACTACATTTATTCCAAATTTTTATTTAATAAACCCAGATGAAAAACTGATAATACTCATGGGCGAAGGAGCAATGGCTCCTCTTGCAGCCAAATATGTATTTTCCTGCCATAGCCTGAGGGACACTGAATAATAACATCTGCACAGTAAGCAGTAACTTACTTATTGTTACTATTATTGTTATTGTTTATCATTCCAAATAGTAGTGGTATGGGTGGTAATGGTAATGATAACAGTTTAGTGATGGTGGTAGTAGTAGTAGTAGTGGTATGGGTGGTAATGGTAATTATAACAGTTTAGTGATGGTGGTAGTAGTAGTAGTATTAGTGGTATGGGTGGTAATGGTAATACTGACAGTTTAGTGATGGTGGTGGTAGTAGTAGTAGTGGTATGGGTGGTAATGGTAATGATAACAGTTTAGTGATGGTGGTGGTAGTAGTAGTAGTGGTGTGGGTGGTAATGGTAATGATAACAGTTTAGTGATGGTGGTAGTAGTAGTAGTAGTGGTATTGGGTGGTAATGGTAATGATAACACTTTAGTGATGGTAGTAGTAGTAGTAGTAGTGGTATGGGTGGTAATGGTAGTGATAACAGTTTAGTGGTGGTGGTAGTAGTAGTAGTAGTGGTATGGGTGGTAATGGTAGTGATAACACATTAGTGATGGTGGTAGTAGTAGTAGTAGTGGTATGGGTGGTAATGGTAATGATACCAGTTTAGTGATGGTGGTAGTAGTAGTAGTAGTAGTAGTGGTATGGGTGGTAATGGTAATGATGACAGTTTAGTGGTGGTGGTATTAGTAGTAGTAGTAGTAGTAGTAGTGGTCTGGGTGGTAATGGTAGTGATAACAGTTTAGTGATGGTAGTGGTAGTGGTAGTAGTGGTAGTAGTGGTATGGGTGGTAATGATAATACTGACAGTTTAGTGATGGTGGTGGTAGTAGTAGTATATGAGTGGTAATGGTAACGATAACAGTTTAGTGGTGGTGGTATTAGTAGTAGTAGTGGTATGGGTGGTAATGGTAATACTGACAGTTTAGTGATGGTGGTGATAGTAGTAGTAATGGTATGGGTGGTAATGGTAATGATACCAGTTTAGTTATGGTGGTGGTAGTAGTAGTAGTAGTGGTATGGGTGGTAATGGTAATGATACCAGTTTAGTGATGGTGGTAGTAGTAGTAGTAGTAGTAGTGGTATGGGTGGTAATGGTAATGATGACAGTTTAGTGGTGGTGCTTTTAGTAGTAGTAGTGGTATGGGTGGTAATAGTAATGATAACAGTTTAGTGGTGGTGGTATTAGTAGTAGTAGTAGTAGTAGTGGTATGGGTGGTAATGGTAGTGATAACAGTTTAGTGATGGTGGTGGTAGTGGTAGTAGTGGTAGTAGTGGTATGGGTGGTAATGGTAATACTGACAGTTTAGTGATGGTGGTGGTAGTAGTAGTAGTAGTAGTAGTGTATGGGTGGTAATAGTAATGATAACAGTTTAGTGGTGGTGGTATTAGTAGTAGTAGTGGTATGGGTGGTAATGGTAGTGATAACAGTTTAGTGATGTTGGTTGTAGTGGCAGTAGTGGTAGTAGTGGTATGGGTGGTAATGGTAATACTGACAGTTTAGTGATGGTGGTAGTAGTAGTAGTAGTAGTGGTATCGGTGGTAATGGTAATGATAACAGTTTAGTGATGGTGGTGTTGGTAGTAGTGGTAGTAGTGGTATGGGTGGTAATGGTAATGATGACAGGTTTGTGATGGTGGTGGTAGTAGTAGTACTAGTGGTATGCGTGGTAATGGTAATGATAACAGTTTAGTGATGGTGGTAGTAGTAGTAGTAGTGGTATGGGTGGTAATGGTAATGATTACAGTTTAGTGATGGGGGTAGTAGAAGTAGTAGTAGTAGAAGTGCTATGGGTGGTAATGGTAATGATACCAGTTTAGTGATGGTGGTGGTAGTAGTAGTAGTAGTGGTATGGGTGGTAATGGTAATGATACCAGTTTAGTGATGGTGGTAGTAGTAGTAGTAGTAGTGGTATGGGTTGTAATGGTAATGATGACAGTTTACTGGTGGTGGTATTAGTAGTAGTAGTAGTAGTAGTGGTATGGGTGGTAATGGTAGTGATAACAGTTTAGTGATGGTAGTGGTAGTGGTAGTAGTGGTAGTAGTGGTATGGGTGGTAATGGTAATACTGACAGTTTAGTGATGGTGGTGGTAGTAGTAGTAGTAGTGTATTGGTGGTAATGGTAATGATAACAGTTTAGTGGTGTGGTATTAGTAATAGTAGTGGTATGGGTGGTAATGGTAATGATAACAGTTTAATGATGCTTGTGGTAGTACTAGTAGTAGTGGTATCGGTGGAAATAGTAATGATAACCGTTTAGTGATGGTGGTGGTGGTGGTAGTAGTGGTAGTAGTGGTATTGGTGGTAATGGTAATGATGACAGTTTCGTGATGGTGGTTGTAGTAGTAGTAGTAGTGGTATGGGTGGTAATGGTAATGATAACATTTTAGTGATGGTGGTAGTAGTAGTAGTAGTAGTGGTTTGGGTGGTAATGGTAATGATAACAGTTTAGTGATGGCGGTGGTAGTAGTAGTAGTAGTAGTAGTGGTATGGGTGGTAATGGTAATGATGACAGTTTAGTGGTGGTGGAATTAGTAGTAGTAGTAGTAGTAGTGGTCTGGGTGGTAATGGCAGTGATAACAGTTTAGTGATGGTGGTGGTAGTGGTAGTAGTGGTAGTAGTGGTATGGGTGGTAATGATAATACTGACAGTTTAGTGATGGTGGTGGTAATAGTAGTAGTAGTATATGGGTGGTAATGGTAACGATAACAGTTTAGTGGTGGTGGTATTAGTAGTAGTAGTGGTATGGGTGGTAATGGTAATGATAACAGTTTAATGATGGTGGTGGTGGTAGTAGTAGTAGTAGTAGTGGTATCGGTGGTTAATGGTAATGATAACAGTTTAGTGATGGTGGTGGTGGTAGTAGTAGTAGTGGTATGCGTGGTAATGGTAATGATAACAGTTTAGTGATGGTGGTAGTAGTAGTAGTAGTGGTATGGGTGGTAATGGCAATGATACCAGTTTAGTTATGGTGGTGGTAGTAGTAGTAGTGGTGGTATGGGTGGTAATGGTAATACTGACAGTTTAGTGGTGGTGGTATTAGTAGTAGTAGTAGTAGTAGTGGTATGGGTGGTAATGGTAGTGATAACAGTTTAGTGATGGTGATGGTAGTGGTAGTAGTGGTAGTAGTGGTATGGGTGGTAATGGTAATACTGACAGTTTAGTGATGGTGGTGGTAGTAGTAGTGGTAGTGGTATGGGTGGTAATGGTAATGATGACAGTTTAGTGGTGGTGGTATTAGTAGTAGTAGTAGTAGTAGTAGTGGTATGGGTGGTAATGGTAGTGATAACAGTTTAGTGATGGTGGTGGTAGTGGTAGTAGTGGTAGTAGTGGTATGGGTGGTAATGGTAATACCGACAGTTTAGTGATGGTGGTGGTAGTGGTAGTAGTGGTAGTAGTGGTATGGGTGGTAATGATAATACTGACAGTTTAGTGATGGTGGTGGTAGTAGTAGTAGTAGTGTATGGGTGGTAATAGTAATGATAACAGTTTAGTGGTGGTGGTATTAGTAGTAGTAGTGGTATGGGTGGTAATGGTAATCATAACAGTTTAGTGATGGTGGTAGTAGTAGTAGTAGTGGTATCGGTGGTAATGGAAATGATAACAGTTTAGTGATGGTGGTGTTGGTAGTAGTGGTAGTAGTGGTATGGGTGGTAATGGTAATGATGACAGTTTTGTGATGGTGGTGGTAGTAGTAGTAGTAGTGGTATGCGTGGTGATGGTAATGATAACAGTTTAGTGATGGTGGTAGTAGTAGTAGTAGTGTATGGGTGGTAATGGTAATGATAACAGTTTAGTGGTGGTGGTATTAGTAATAGTAGTGGTATGGGTGGTAATGGTAATGATAACAGTTTAATGATGGTGGTGGTAGTACTAGTATTAGTGGTATCAGTGGTAATGGTAATGATAACAGTTTAGTGATGGTGGTGGTGGTAGTAGTGGTAGTAGTGGTATTGGTGGTAATGGTAATGATGACAGTTTTGTGATGGTGGTGGTAGTAGTAGTAGTAGTAGTGGTATGGTTGGTAATGGTAATGATGACAGTTTAGTGATGGTGGTGGTAGTAGTAGTAGTAGTGGTATGAGTGGTAATGGTAGTGATAACAGTTTAGTGAAGGTGGGGGTAGTAGTAGTAGTAGTGGTATGGGTGGTAATGGTAATGATGAAAGTTTAGTGATGGGGTAGTAGTAGTAGTAGTAGTAGTAGTAGTAGTAGTAGTAGTGCTATGGGTGGCATTGGTAATGATACCAGTTTAGTGATGGTGGTGGTAGTAGTAGTAGTAGTGGTATGGGTGGTAATGGTAGTGATAACAGTTTAGTGATGGTGGTAGTTGTAGTAGTAGTAGTGGTATGGGTGGTAATGGTAATGATAACAGTTTAGTGATGGTGGTAGTAGTAGTAGTAGTGGTTTGGGTGGTAATGGTAATGATAACAGTTTAGTGATGGTTGTGGTAGTAGTAGTAGTAGCAGTAGTAGTAGTATGGGTGGTAATGGCAATGATGACAGTTTAGTGATAGTGGTGGTAGTAGTAGTAGTAGTAGTGGTATGGGTGGTAATGGTAATGATGACAGTTTAGTGATGGTGGTGGTAGTAGTAGTAGTAGTAGTGGTATGGTTGGTAATGGTAATGATGACAGTTTAGTGATGGTGGTGGTAGTAGTAGTAGTAGTGGTATGGGTGGTAATGGTAGTGATAACAGTTTAGTGAAGGCGGGGGTAGTAGTAGTAGTAGTGTTATGGGTGGTAATGGTAATGATGACAGTTTCGTGATGGTAATGGTAATGTTAACAGTTTAGTGGTGGTGGTAGTAGTAATAGTGGTATGGGTGGTAATGGTAATGATAACAGTTTAGTGATGGTGGGGGTAGTAGTAGTAGTTGTATGGGTGATAATGGTAATGATAACAGTTTAGTGATGGTGGTGGTAGTAGTAGTAGTAGTGGTATGGGTGGTAATGGTAGTGCTAACATTTTAGTGATGGTGGTAGTTGTAGTAGTAGTAGTGGTATGGGTGGTAATGGTAATGATAACAGTTTAGTGATGGTGGTAGTAGTAGTAGTAGTGGTTTGGGTGGTAATGGTAATGATAACAGTTTAGTGATGGTTGTGGTAGTAGTAGTAGTAGTATTAGTAGTATTGGTGGTAATGGCAATGATGACAGTTTAGTGATGGTGGTGGTAGTAGTAGTAGTAGTAGTGGTATGGGTGGTAATGGTAATGATTAAAGTTTAGTGATGGTGGTGGTAGTAGTAGTAGTAGTAGTGGTATGGTTGGTAATGGTAATGATGACAGTTTAGTGATGGTGGTGGTAGTAGTAGTAGTAGTGGTATGGTTGGTAATGGTAGTGATAACAGTTTAGTGAAGGTGGGGGTAGAAGTAGTAGTAGTTATTGTTATGGGTGGTAATGGTAATGATGACAGTTTCGTGATGGTAATGGTAATGTTAACAGTTTAGTGGTGGTGGTAGTAGTAATAGTGGTATGGGTGGTAATGGTAATGATAACAGTTTAGTGATGGTGGTGGTAGTAGTAGTAGTTGTATGGGTGATAATGGTAATGATAACAGTTTAGTGATGGTGGTGGTAGTAGTAGTAGTAGTAGTAGTAGTAGTAGTAGTAGTAGTAGTAGTGGTATGGGTGGTAATGGTAGTGATAACAGTTTAGTGAAGGTGGTGGTAGTGGTAGTAGTAGTGGTATGGGTGGTAATGGTAATTGATGACAGTTTCATGATGGTGGTGGTAGTAGTAGTAGTAGCATTGGTATGGGCCGTAATGGTAATGGTGACAGTTTAGTGATGGTGGTAGTAGTAGTAGTGCTATGGGTGGTAATGGTAATGATAACGGTTTAGGGTTGGTGGTAGTAGTAGTAGTGGTATGGGTGGTAATGGTAATGATAACAGTTTAGTGATGGTGGTGGTAGTAGTAGTAGTAGTAGTAGTAGTAGTAGTAGTAGTGGTATGGGTGGTAATGGTAGTGATAACAGTTTAGTGATGGTGGTGGTAGTGGTAGTAGTGGTAGTAGTGGTATGGGTGGTAATGGTAATGATGACAGTTTAGTGGTGATGGTTTTAGAAGTAGTAGTGGTAGTAGGGGTATGGGTGGTAGTGGTAGTGATAGCAGTTTAGTGATGGTGGTGGTAGTAGTAGTAGTAGTGTATGGGTTGTAATGGTAATGATAACAGTTTAGTGGTGGTGTTATTAGTAGTGGTAGTGGTATGGGTGGTAATTGTAATGATAACAGTTTAATGATGGTGGTGGTAGTAGTAGTAGTAGTGGTATTGATGGTAATGGTAATGATACCAGTTTAGTGATGGTGGTGGTAGTAGTAGTAGTAGTGGTATGGGTGGTAATGGTAATGATACCAATTTAGAAATGGTGGTAGTAGTAGTAGTAGTAGTAGTAGTAGTAGTAGTGGTATGCGTGGTAATGGTAATGATAACAGTTTAGTGATGGTGGTAGTAGTAGTAGTAGTGGTATGGGTGGTAATGGTAATGATGACAGTTTAGTGATGGTGGTGGTAGTAGTAGTAGTAGTAGTAGTGGTATGGTTGGTAATGGTAATGATAACAGTTTAGTGATGGTGGTGGTAGTAGTAGTAGTAGTGGTATGGGTGGTAATGGTAGTGATGACAGTTTAGTGAAGGCGGGGGTAGTAGTAGTAGTGTTATGGGTGGTAATGGTAATGATGACAGTTTCGTGATGGTAATGGTAATGTTAACAGTTTAGTGGTGGTGGTAGTAGTAATAGTGGTATGGGTGGTAATGGTAGTGATAACAGTTTAGTGATGGTGGTGGTAGTGGTAGTAGTGGTAGTAGTGGTATGGGTGGTAATGGTAATGATGACAGTTTAGTGGTGGTGGTTTTAGAAGTAGTAGTGGTAGTAGGGGTATGGGTGGTAGTGGTAGTGATAGCAGTTTAGTGATGGTGGTGGTAGTAGTAGTAGTAGTGTATGGGTTGTAATGGTAATGATAACAGTTTAGTGGTGGTGGTATTAGTAGTGGTAGTGGTATGGGTGGTAATTGTAATGATAACAGTTTAATGATGGTGGTGGTAGTAGTAGTAGTAGTGGTATGGATGGTAATGGTAATGATACCAGTTTAGTGATGGTGGTGGTAGTAGTAGTAGTAGTGGTATGGGTGGTAATGGTAATGATACCAGTTTAGAAATGGTGGTAGTAGTAGTAGTAGTAGTAGTAGTAGTAGTGGTATGGGTGGTAATGGTAATGATAACAGTTTAGTGATGGTGGTGGTAGTAGTAGTAGTAGTGGTATGGGTGGTAATGGTAATGGTGACAGTTTCGTGATGGTGGTGGTAGTAGTAGTAGTAGTGGTATGCGTGGTAATGGTAATGATAACAGTTTAGTGATGGTGGTAGTAGTAGTAGTAGTGGTATGGGTTGTAATGGTAATGATGACAGTTTAGTGATGGTGGTGGTAGTAGTAGTAGTAGTAGTGGTATGGTTGGTAATGGTAATGATGACAGTTTAGTGATGGTGGTGGTAGTAGTAGTAGTAGTGGTATGGGTGGTAATGGTAGTGATGACAGTTTAGTGAAGGCGGGGGTAGTAGTAGTAGTAGTGTTATGGGTGGTAATGGTAATGATGACAGTTTCGTGATGGTAATGGTAATGTTAACAGTTTAGTGGTGGTGGTAGTAGTAATAGTGGTATGGGTGGTAATGGTAATGATAACAGTTTAGTGATGGTGGTGGTAGTAGTAGTAGTTGTATGGGTGATAATGGTAATGATAACAGTTTAGTGATGGTGGTGGTAGTAGTAGTAGTAGTGGTATGGGTGGTAATGGTAGTGATAACAGTTTAGTGATGGTGGTAGTTGTAGTAGTAGTAGTGGTATGGGTGGTAATGGTAATGATAACAGTTTAGTGATGGTGGTAGTAGTAGTAGTAGTGGTTTGGGTGGTAATGGTAATGATAACAGTTTAGTGATGGTTGTGGTAGTAGTAGTAGTAGTAGTAGTAGTGTTGGTGGTAATGGCAATGATGACAGTTTAGTGATGGTGGTGGTAGTAGTAGTAGTAGTAGTGGTATGGGTGGTAATGGTAATGATGACAGTTTAGTGATGGCGGTGGTAGTAGTAGTAGTAGTAGTGGTATGGTTGGTAATGGTAATGATGACAGTTTAGTGATGGTGGTGGTAGTAGTAGTAGTAGTGGTATGGGTGGTAATGGTAGTGATAACAGTTTAGTGAAGGTGGGGGTAGTAGTAGTAGTAGTGTTATG
The DNA here is from genome assembly GCF_045791955.1 of Oncorhynchus clarkii lewisi. Classification (NCBI taxonomy): domain Eukaryota; kingdom Metazoa; phylum Chordata; class Actinopteri; order Salmoniformes; family Salmonidae; genus Oncorhynchus; species Oncorhynchus clarkii. The sequence continues at coordinate 16,198,871 of NC_092164.1, read as the reverse complement.
GGTGGTAATGGTAATGATGACAGTTTCGTGATGGTAATGGTAATGTTAACAGTTTAGTGGTGGTGGTAGTAGTAATAGTGGTATGGGTGGTAATGGTAATGATAACAGTTTAGTGATGGTGGTGGTAGTAGTAGTAGTAGTAGTAGTAGTAGTAGTAGTAGTGGTATGGGTGGTAATGGTAGTGATAACAGTTTAGTGAAGGTGGTGGTAGTGGTAGTAGTAGTGGTATGGGTGGTAATGGTAATTGATGACAGTTTTGTGATGGTGGTGGTAGTAGTAGTAGTAGCATTGGTATGGGTCGTAATGGTAATGGTGACAGTTTAGTGATGGTGGTAGTAGTAGTAGTGCTATGGGTGGTAATGGTAATGATAACGGTTTAGTGGTGGTGGTAGTAGTAGTAGTGGTATGGGTGGTAATGGTAATGATAACAGTTTAGTGATGGTGGTGGTAGTAGTAGTAGTAGTAGTAGTAGTAGTAGTAGTAGTAGTAGTAGTGGTATGGGTGGTAATGGTAGTGATAACAGTTTAGTGATGGTGGTGGTAGTGGTAGTAGTGGTAGTAGTGGTATGGGTGGTAATGGTAGTGATAGCAGTTTAGTGATGGTGGTGGTAGTAGTAGTAGTAGTGTATGGGTTGTAATGGTAATGATAACAGTTTAGTGGTGGTGGTATTAGTAGTGGTAGTGGTATGGGTGGTAATTGTAATGATAACAGTTTAATGATGGTGGTGGTAGTAGTAGTAGTAGTGGTATGGATGGTAATGGTAATGATACCAGTTTAGTGATGGTGGTGGTAGTAGTAGTAGTAGTGGTATGGGTGGTAATGGTAATGATACCAGTTTAGAAATGGTGGTAGTAGTAGTAGTAGTAGTAGTAGTAGTAGTAGTAGTGGTATGGGTGGTAATGGTAATGATAACAGTTTAGTGATGGTGGTGGTAGTAGTAGTAGTAGTGGTATGGGTGGTAATGGTAATGGTGACAGTTTCGTGATGGTGGTGGTAGTAGTAGTAGTAGTGGTATGCGTGGTAATGGTAATGATAACAGTTTAGTGATGGTGGTAGTAGTAGTAGTAGTGGTATGGGTGGTAATGGTAATGATGACAGTTTAGTGATGGTGGTGGTAGTAGTAGTAGTAGTAGTGGTATGGTTGGTAATGGTAATGATGACAGTTTAGTGATGGTGGTGGTAGTAGTAGTAGTAGTGGTATGGGTGGTAATGGTAGTGATGACAGTTTAGTGAAGGCGGGGGTAGTAGTAGTAGTAGTGTTATGGGTGGTAATGGTAATGATGACAGTTTCGTGATGGTAATGGTAATGTTAACAGTTTAGTGGTGGTGGTAGTAGTAATAGTGGTATGGGTGGTAATGGTAATGATAACAGTTTAGTGATGGTGGTGGTAGTAGTAGTAGTTGTATGGGTGATAATGGTAATGATAACAGTTTAGTGATGGTGGTGGTAGTAGTAGTAGTAGTGGTATGGGTGGTAATGGTAGTGATAACAGTTTAGTGATGGTGGTAGTTGTAGTAGTAGTAGTGGTATGGGTGGTAATGGTAATGATAACAGTTTAGTGATGGTGGTAGTAGTAGTAGTAGTGGTTTGGGTGGTAATGGTAATGATAACAGTTTAGTGATGGTTGTGGTAGTAGTAGTAGTAGTGGTATGGGTGGTAATGGTAATTGATGACAGTTTCGTGATGGTGGTGGTAGTAGTAGTAGTAGCATTGGTATGGGTCGTAATGGTAATGGTGACAGTTTAGTGATGGTGGTAGTAGTAGTAGTGCTATGGGTGGTAATGGTAATGATAACGGTTTAGTGGTGGTGGTAGTAGTAGTAGTGGTATGGGCGGTAATGGTAATGATAACAGTTTAGTGATGGTGGTGGTAGTAGTAGTAGTAGTAGTAGTAGTAGTAGTAGTAGTAGTAGTGGTATGGGTGGTAATGGTAGTGATAACAGTTTAGTGATGGTGGTGGTAGTGGTAGTAGTGGTAGTAGTGGTATGGGTGGTAATGGTAATGATGACAGTTTAGTGGTGGTGGTTTTAGAAGTATTAGTGGTAGTAGGGGTATGGGTGGTAGTGGTAGTGATAGCAGTTTAGTGATGGTGGTGGTAGTAGTAGTAGTAGTGTATAGGTTGTAATGGTAATGATAACAGTTTAGTGGTGGTGGTATTAGTAGTGGTAGTGGTATGGGTGGTAATTGTAATGATAACAGTTTAATGATGGTGGTGGTAGTAGTAGTAGTAGTGGTATGGATGGTAATGGTAATGATACCAGTTTAGTGATGGTGGTGGTAGTAGTAGTAGTAGTGGTATGGGTGGTAATGGTAATGATACCAGTTTAGAAATGGTGGTAGTAGTAGTAGTAGTAGTAGTAGTAGTAGTAGTGGTATGGGTGGTAATGGTAATGATAACAGTTTAGTGATGGTGGTGGTAGTAGTAGTAGTAGTGGTATGGGTGGTAATGGTAATGGTGACAGTTTCGTGATGGTGGTGGTAGTAGTAGTAGTAGTGGTATGCGTGGTAATGGTAATGATAACAGTTTAGTGATGGTGGTAGTAGTAGTAGTAGTGGAATGGGTGGTAATGGTAATGATAACAGTTTAGTGATGGTGGTGGTAGTAGTAGTAGTAGTGGTATGGGTGGTAATGGTAATGATAACAGTTTAGTTATGGTGGTGGTAGTAGTAGTAGTAGTGGTATGGGTGGTAATGGTAATGATAACAGTTTAGAGGTGGTGGTGGTAGTAGTAGTAGTAGTGTTATGGGTGGTAATGGTAATGATAACAGTTTAGTGATGGTGGTAGTAGTAGTAGTAGTAGTGGTATGGGACGTAATGGTAATGATGACAGTTTCGTGATGGTGGTAGTTGTAGTAGTAGTAGTGTTATGGGTGGTAATGGTAATGATAACATTTTAGTGATGGTGGTGGTAGTAGTAGTAGTGGTATCGGTGGTAATGGTAATGATAGCACTTTAGTGATGGTGGTGGTAGTAGTAATGATGATGATGGTAGTTGTAGTACTGATATAATGGTGAAGATGACCGTTATTTAGTCATAAGTTAGTTATAGTTTCATTTTCCATATTTAGATTTGTCTATTTATTAAATTTCTACTATTGACTGTTACCATTTTATTTGTATTATTTTTGTATTTAATTAATTTAGTATTATTATTTACTACCATTTTATATGATTATTTGCTATCGTTTATAATTTTGTTACAATGTATATTGTATACATAGTTGCTTTGGCAATATTGACACAATGTTTTTCATGCCAATAAAGCAGCTTGAATTTGAATTTGAAGTTAGAGAGACAGTTAGAGAGAGAGCCAGAGAGAGAGAGTTAGAGAGAGAGTAAGATAGAGAGTTAGAGAGAGAGTTAGAGATAGAGTTAGAGAGAGTTAGATAGAGAGTTAGAGAGATAGTTAGAGATAGAGTTAGAGAGAGTTAGAGAGAGAGTTAGAGATAGAGAGGGAGTTAGAGAGTGATACAGATCTTAGAATCAACTATTAAAGACTACCAGAACCCACTAGATTCTCCAATTACATTGAATGAGTTACAGGACAAAATAAAAACCCTCCAACCCAAAAAGGCCTGTGGTGTTGATGGCATCCTCAATGAAATGATCGAATATACAGACAACAAATTCCAATTGGCTATACTAAAACTCTTTAACATCATCCTTAGCTCTGGCATCGTCCCCAATATTTGGAACCAATGACTGATCACCCCAATCCACAAAAGTGGAGACAAATTTGACCCCAATAACTACCGTGGAATATGCGTCAACAGTAACCTTGGGAAAATCCTCTGCATTATCATTAACAGCAGACTCGTACATTTCCTCAATGAAAACAATGTACTGAGCAAATGTCAAATTGGCTTTTAACCAAATTACAGTACAACAGACCATGTATTCACCCTGCACACCCTAATTGACAACCAAACAAACCAAAACAAAGGCAAAGTCTTCTCATGCTTTGTTGATTTCAAAAAAGTCTTCGACTCAATTTGGCATGAGGGTCTGCTATACAAACTGATGGAAAGTGGTGTTGGGGGTAAAACATACGTCATTATAAAATCCATGTACACAAACAACAAGTGTGCGGTTAAAATTGGCAAAAAACACACACATTTCTTCACACAGGGTCGTGGGGTGAGACAGGGATGCAGCTTAAGCCCCACCCTCTTCAACATATATATTAACGAATTGGCGCGGGCACTAGAAAAGTCTGCAGCACCCGACCTCACCCTACTAGAATCCGAAGTCAAATGTCTGCTGTTTGCTGATGATCTGGTGCTTCTGTCACCAACCAAGGAGGGCCTACAGCAGCACCTAGATCTTATGCACAGATTCTGTCAGACCTGGGCCCTGACAGTAAATCTCAGTAAGACCAAAATAATTTTGTTCCAAAAAAGGTCCAGTCACCAGGACCACAAATACAAATTCCATCTAGACACTGTTGCCCTAGAGCACACAAAAAACTATACATACCTTGGCCTAAACATCAGCGCCACAGGTAACTTCCACAAAGCTGTGAACGATCTGAGAGACAAGGCAAGAAGGGCATTCTATGCCATCAAAAGGAACATAAATTTCAACATACCAATTAGGATTTGGCTAAAAATACTTGAATCAGTCATAGAGCCCATTGCCCTTTATGGTTGTGAGGTCTGGGGTCCGCTCACCAACCAAGACTTCACAAAATGGGACAAACACACCCTACAGAGCCCCAGGACAGCAGCACAATTAGACCAAACCAAATCATGAGAAAACAAAAAGATAATTACTTGACACATTGGAAAGAATTAACAAAAAAACAGAGCAAACTAGAATGCTATTTGGCCCTACACAGAGAGTACACAGCGGCAGAATACCTGACCACTGTGACTGACCCAAAATTAAGGAAAGCTTTGACTATGTACAGACTCAGTGAGCATAGCCTTGCTATTGAGAAAGGCCGCCGTAGGCAGACATGTCTCTCAAGAGAAGACAGGCTATGTGCTCACTGCCCACAAAATGAGGTGGAAACTGAGCTGCACTTCCTAACCTCCTGCCCAATGTATGACCATATTAGAGACACATATTTCCCTCAGATTACACAGATCCACAAAGAATTCGAAAACAAATCCAATTTTGATAAACTCCCATATCTACTGGGTGAAATTCCACAGTGTGCCATCACAGCAGCAAGATTTGTGACCTGTTGCCACGAGAAAAGGGCTACCAGTGAAGAACAAACACCATTGTAAATACAACCCATATTTAACCATTTGTACATTGTTAAAACACTGTATATATATATATTTAATATGACATTTGTACTGTCTTTATTAATTTGAAACTTCTGTATGTGTAATGTTTACTGTTAATTTGTATTGTTTATTTCACTTATATATATTCACTTTATATATTATCTACCTCACTTGCTTTGGCAATGTTAACACGTTTCCCATGCCAATAAAGCCCTTGAATTGAATTGAATTGAGTGAGTTAGAGATAGAGAGAAATTTAGAGAGTGAGATAGAGAGAGAGTTAGATAGAGAGTTAGAGATAGAGAGGGAGTTAGAGAGTGAGTTAGAGATAGAGAGAAATTTAGAGAGTGAGATAGAGAGAGAGTTAGAGAGAGATAGAGAGAGAGATAGAGAGAGATAGAGAGAGAGATAGAGAGAGAGTTAAAGAGTGACGCTGGGTGTGCGTGAAAGAGAGAGCTCCGTAGAAATTAACATGTCTATCATTCTGTACTAATGAGGCACATAACCCCAGGCCTGAGCTATTGGCTGCAGACTAGCTTCAATACAGTCACCAACACAATGACTTACCTTTATCACAACCTGGAAAACACTGACACATCCTATATCACAACTTGGAAAACACTGACACATCCTATATCACAACCTGGAAAACACTGACACATCCTATATCACAACCTGGAAAACACTGACACATCCTATATCACAACCTGGAAAACACTGACACATCCTATATCACATCCTGGAAAACACTGACACATCCTATATCACAACCTGGAAAACACTGGCACATCCTATATCACAACCTGGAAAACACTGACACATCCTATATCACAACCTGGAAAACACTGACACATCCTATATCACAACCTGGAACACACTGACACATCCTATATCACAACCTGGAAAACACTGACACATCCTGTATCACATCCTGGAAAACACTGACACATCCTATATCACAACCTGGAAAACACTGACACATCCTATATCACAACCTGGAAAACACTGACACATCCTATATCACAACCTGGAAAACACTGACACATCCTATATCACAACCTGGAAAACACTGACACATCCTGTATCACAACCTGGAAAACACTGAGACATCCTATATCACAACCTGGAAAACACTGACACATCCTGTATCACAACCTGGAAAACACTGAGACATCCTATATCACAACCTGGAAAACACTGGCACATCCTATATCACAACCTGGAAAACACTGACACATCCTATATCACAACCTGGAAAACACGAACACATTCTATATCACAACCTGGAAAACACTGACACATCCTATATCACAACCTGGAAAACACGAACACATCCTATATCACAACCTGGAAAACACTGACACATCCTATATCACAACCTGGAAAACACTGACACATCCTATATCACAACCTGGAAAACACGAACACATCCTATATCACAACCTGGAAAACACTGACACATCCTATATCACAACCTGGAAAACACGAACACATCCTATATCACAACCTGGAAAACACTGACACATCCTATATCACAACCTGGAAAACACTGACACATCCTATATCACAACCTGGAAAACACTGACACATCCTATATCACAACCTGGAAAACACTGACACATCCTATATCACAACCTAGAAAACACTGAGACATCCTATATCACAACCTGGAAAACACTGACACATCCTATATCACAACCTGGAAAACACTGACACATCCTATATCACAACCTGGAAAACACGAACACATCCTGTATCACATCCTGGAAAACACTGACACATCCTATATCACAACCTGGAAAACACGAACACATCCTGTATCACATCCTGGAAAACACTGACACATCCTATATCACAACCTGGAAAATACTGACACATCCTATATCACAACCTGGAACACACGAACACATCCTATATCACAACCTGGAAAACACTGAGACATCCTATATCACAACCTGGAAAACACTGAGACATCCTATATCACAACCTGGAAAACACGAACACATCCTATATCACAACCTGAAAACACACATCCTATATCACAACCTGGAAAACACTGGCACATCCTATATCACAACCTGGAAAACACTGACACATCCTATATCACAACCTGGAAAACACTGACACATCCTATATCACAACCTGGAAAACACTGACACATCCTATATCACAACCTGGAAAACACTGACACATCTTATATCACAACCTGGAAAACACTGACACATCCTATATCACAACCTGGAAAACACTGACACATCCTATATCACAACCTGGAAAACACTGACACATCCTATATCACATCCTGGAAAACACTGACACATCCTATATCACAACCTGGAAAACACTGACACATCCTATATCACATCCTGGAAAACACTGACACATCCTATATCACAACCTGGAAAACACTGACACATCCTATATCACAACCTGGAAAACACTGACACATCCTATATCACAACCTGGAAAACACTGACACATCCTATATCACAACCTGGAAAACACTGACACATCCTATATCACAACCTGGAAAACACTGACACATCCTATATCACAACCTGGAAAACACTGACACATCCTATATCACAACCTGGAAAACACGAACACATCCTATATCACAACCTGGAAAACACTGACACATCCTATATCACAACCTGGAAAACACTGACACATCCTATATCACAACCTGGAAAACACTGACACATCCTATATCACAACCTGGAAAACACTGACACATCCTATATCACAACCTAGAAAACACTGAGACATCCTATATCACAACCTGGAAAACACTGACACATCCTATATCACAACCTGGAAAACACTGACACATCCTATATCACAACCTGGAAAACACGAACACATCCTGTATCACATCCTGGAAAACACTGACACATCCTATATCACAACCTGGAAAACACGAACACATCCTGTATCACATCCTGGAAAACACTGACACATCCTATATCACAACCTGGAAAACACTGACACATCCTATATCACAACCTGGAACACACGAACACATCCTATATCACAACCTGGAAAACACTGAGACATCCTATATCACAACCTGGAAAACACTGACACATCCTGTATCACAACCTGGAAAACACTGAGACATCCTATATCACAACCTGGAAAACACTGGCACATCCTATATCACAACCTGGAAAACACTGACACATCCTATATCACAACCTGGAAAACACTGACACATCCTGTATCACAACCTGGAAAACACTGACACATCCTATATCACAACCTGGAAAACACTGACACATCCTATATCACAACCTGGAAAACACTGACACATCCTATATCACAACCTGGAAAACACTGACACATCCTATATCACAACCTGGAAAACACGAACACATCCTATATCACAACCTGGAAAACACTGACACATCCTATATCACAACCTGGAAAACACGAACACATCCTATATCACAACCTGGAAAACACTGACACATCCTATATCACAACCTGGAAAACACTGACACATCCTATATCACAACCTGGAAAACACTGACACATCCTATATCACAACCTGGAAAACACTGACACATCCTATATCACAACCTAGAAAACACGGAGACATCCTATATCACAACCTGGAAAACACTGACACATCCTATATCACAACCTGGAAAACACTGACACATCCTATATGACAACCTGGAAAACACGAACACATCCTGTATCACATCCTGGAAAACACTGACACATCCTATATCACAACCTGGAAAACACGAACACATCCTGTATCACATCCTGGAAAACACTGACACATCCTATATCACAACCTGGAAAACACTGACACATCCTATATCACAACCTGGAAAACACGAACACATCCTGTATCACATCCTGGAAAACACTGACACATCCTATATCACAACCTGGAAAACACTGACACATCCTATATCACAACCTGGAACACACGAACACATCCTATATCACAACCTGGAAAACACTGAGACATCCTATATCACAACCTGGAAAACACTGACACATCCTATATCACAACCTGGAAAACACTGACACATCCTATATCACAACCTGGAAAACACTGACACATCCTATATCACAACCTGGAAAACACTGACACATCCTATATCACAACCTGGAAAACACGAACACATCCTGTATCACATCCTGGAAAACACTGACACATCCTATATCACAACCTGGAAAACACTGACACATCCTATATCACAACCTGGAAAACACTGACACATCCTATATCACAACCTGGAAAACACGAACACATCCTGTATCACATTCTGGAAAACACTGACACATCCTATATCACAACCTGGAAAACACTGACACATACTATATCACAACCTGGAACACACGAACACATCCTATATCACAACCTGGAAAACACTGAGACATCCTATATCACAACCTGGAAAACACTGACACATCCTATATCACAACCTGGAAAACACTGACACATCCTATATCACAACCTGGAAAACACTGGCACATCCTATATCACAACCTGGAAAACACTGACACATCCTATATCACAACCTGGAAAACACTGACACATCCTATATCACAACCTGGAAAACACTGACACATCCTATATCACAACCTGGAAAACACTGACACATCTTATATCACAACCTGGAAAACACTGACACATCCTATATCACAACCTGGAAAACACTGACACATCCTATATCACAACCTGGAAAACACTGACACATCCTATATCACATCCTGGAAAACACTGACACATCCTATATCACAACCTGGAAAACACTGACACATCCTATATCACATCCTGGAAAACACTGACACATCCTATATCACAACCTGGAAAACACTGACACATCCTATATCACAACCTGGAAAACACTGACACATCCTATATCACAACCTGGAAAACACTTAACATCCTATATCACAACCTCCTATATCACAACCTGGAAAACACTGAGACATCCTATATCACAACCTGGAAAACACTGACACATCCTATATCACAACCTGGAAAACACTGACACATCCTATATCACAACCTGGAAAACACGAACACATCCTGTATCACATCCTGGAAAACACTGACACATCCTATATCACAACCTGGAAAACACGAACAAATCCTGTATCACATCCTGGAAAACACTGACACATCCTATATCACAACCTGGAAAACACTGACACATCCTATATCACAACCTGGAAAACACGAACACATCCTGTATCACATCCTGGAAAACACTGACACATCCTATATCACAACCTGGAAAACACGAACACATCCTGTATCACATCCTGGAAAACACTGACACATCCTATATCACAACCTGGAAAACACTGACACATCCTATATCACAACCTGGAACACACGAACACATCCTATATCACAACCTGGAAAACACTGAGACATCCTATATCACAACCTGGAAAACACTGACACATCCTATATCACAACCTGGAAAACACTGACACATCCTATATCACAACCTGGAAAACACTGACACATCCTATATCACAACCTGGAAAACACTGACACATCCTATATCACAACCTGGAAAACACTGACACATCCTATATCACAACCTGGAAAACACTGACACATCCTATATCACAACCTGGAAAACACTGACACATCCTATATCACAACCTGGAAAACACTGACACATCCTATATCACATCCTGGAAAACACTGACACATCCTATATCACAACCTGGAAAACACTGACACATCCTATATCACATCCTGGAAAACACTGACACATCCTATATCACAACCTGGAAAACACGAACACATCCTGTATCACATCCTGGAAAACACTGACACATCCTATATCACAACCTGGAAAACACGAACAAATCCTGTATCACATCCTGGAAAACACTGACACATCCTATATCACAACCTGGAAAACACTGACACATCCTATATCACAACCTGGAAAACACGAACACATCCTGTATCACATCCTGGAAAACACTGACACATCCTATATCACAACCTGGAAAACACGAACACATCCTGTATCACATCCTGGAAAACACTGACACATCCTATATCACAACCTGGAAAACACTGACACATCCTATATCACAACCTGGAACACACGAACACATCCTATATCACAACCTGGAAAACACTGAGACATCCTATATCACAACCTGGAAAACACTGACACATCCTATATCACAACCTGGAAAACACTGACACATCCTATATCACAACCTGGAAAACACTGACACATCCTATATCACAACCTGGAAAACACTGACACATCCTATATCACAACCTGGAAAACACTGACACATCCTATATCACAACCTGGAAAACACTGACACATCCTATATCACAACCTGGAAAACACTGACACATCCTATATCACAACCTGGAAAACACTGACACATCCTATATCACATCCTGGAAAACACTGACACATCCTATATCACAACCTGGAAAACACTGACACATCCTATATCACATCCTGGAAAACACTGACACATCCTATATCACAACCTGGAAAACACTGACACATCCTATATCACAATCTGGAAAACACTGACACATCCTATATCACAACCTGGAAAACACTGACACATCCTATATCACAACCTAGAAAACACTGAGACATCCTATATCACAACCTGGAAAACACTGACACATCCTATATCACAACCTGGAAAACACTGACACATCCTATATCACAACCTGGAAAACACGAACACATCCTGTATCACATCCTGGAAAACACTGACACATCCTATATCACAACCTGGAAAACACGAACACATCCTGTATCACATCCTGGAAAACACTGACACATCCTATATCACAACCTGGAAAACACTGACACATCCTATATCACAACCTGGAAAACACGAACACATCCTGTATCACATCCTGGAAAACACTGACACATCCTATATCACAACCTGGAAAACACGAACACATCCTGTATCACATCCTGGAAAACACTGACACATCCTATATCACAACCTGGAAAACACTGACACATCCTATATCACAACCTGGAACACACGAACACATCCTATATCACAACCTGGAAAACACTGAGACATCCTATATCACAACCTGGAAAACACTGACACATCCTATATCACAACCTGGAAAACACTGACACATCCTATATCACAACCTGGAAAACACTGACACATCCTATATCACAACCTGGAAAACACTGACACATCCTATATCACAACCTGGAAAACACTGACACATCCTATATCACAACCTGGAAAACACTGACACATCCTATATCACAACCTGGAAAACACGAACACATCCTATATCACAACCTGGAAAACACTGACACATCCTATATCACAACCTGGAAAACACTGACACATCCTATATCACAACCTGGAAAACACTGAACATCCTATATCACAACCTGGAAAACACTGACACATCCTATATCACAACCTGGAAAACACTGACACATCCTATATCACAACCTGGAAAACACTGACACATCCTATATCACAACCTGGAAAACACTGACACATCCTATATCACAACCTGGAAAACACTGAGACATCCTATATCACAACCTGGAAAACACTGACACATCCTATATCACAACCTGGAAAACACTGACACATCCTATATCACAACCTGGAAAACACGAACACATCCTGTATCACAACCTGGAAAACACTGACACATCCTATATCACAACCTGGAAAACACGAACACATCCTGTATCACAACCTGGAAAACACTGACACATCCTATATCACAACCTGGAAAACACTGACACATCCTATATCACAACCTGGAAAACACGAACACATCCTATATCACAACCTGGAAAACACTGACACATCCTATATCACAACCTGGAAAACACTGACACATCCTATATCACAACCTGGAAAACACTGACACATCCTATATCACAACCTGGAAAACACTGACACATCCTATATCACAACCTGGAAAACACTGACACATCCTATATCACAACCTGGAAAACACTGACACATCCTATATCACAACCTGGAAAACACTGACACATCCTATATCACAACCTGGAAAACACGAACACATCCTATATCACAACCTGGAAAACACTGACACATCCTATATCACAACCTGGAAAACACGAACACATCCTATATCACAACCTGGAAAACACTGACACATCCTATATCACAACCTGGAAAACACTGACACATCCTATATCACAACCTGGAAAACACTGACACATCCTATATCACAACCTGGAAAACACTGACACATCCTATATCACAACCTAGAAAACACTGAGACATCCTATATCACAACCTGGAAAACACTGACACATCCTATATCACAACCTGGAAAACACTGACACATCCTATATCACAACCTGGAAAACACGAACACATCCTGTATCACATCCTGGAAAACACTGACACATCCTATATCACAACCTGGAAAACACTGACACATCCTATATCACAACCTGGAACACACGAACACATCCTATATCACAACCTGGAAAACACTGAGACATCCTATATCACAACCTGGAAAACACTGACACATCCTATATCACAACCTGGAAAACACTGAGACATCCTATATCACAACCTGGAAAACACTGACACATCCTATATCACAACCTGGAAAACACTGACACATCCTATATCACAAACTGGAAAACACTGACACATCCTGTATCACAACCTGGAAAACACTGACACATCCTATATCACAACCTGGAAAACACTGACACATCCTATATCACAACCTGGAAAACACTGACACATCCTATATCACAACCTGGAAAACACTGACACATCCTATATCACAACCTGGAAAACACGAACACATCCTATATCACAACCTGGAAAACACTGACACATCCTATATCACAACCTGGAAAACACGAACACATCCTATATCACAACCTGGAAAACACTGACACATCCTATATCACAACCTGGAAAACACTGACACATCCTATATCACAACCTGGAAAACACTGACACATCCTATATCACAACCTGGAAAACACTGATACATCCTATATCACAACCTAGAAAACACTGAGACATCCTATATCACAACCTGGAAAACACTGACACATCCTATATCACAACCTGGAAAACACTGACACATCCTATATCACAACCTGGAAAACACGAACACATCCTGTATCACATCCTGGAAAACACTGACACATCCTATATCACAACCTGGAAAACACGAACACATCCTGTATCACATCCTGGAAAACACTGACACATCCTATATCACAACCTGGAAAACACTGACACATCCTATATCACAACCTGGAAAACACTGAGACATCCTATATCACAACCTGGAAAACACTGACACATCCTATATCACAACCTGGAAAACACTGACACATCCTATATCACAACCTGGAAAACACTGACACATCCTATATCACAACCTGGAAAACACTGACACATCCTATATCACAACCTGGAAAACACTGACACATCCTATATCACAACCTGGAAAACACTGACACATCCTATATCACAACCTGGAAAACACTGACACATCTTATATCACAACCTGGAAAACACTGACACATCCTATATCACAACCTGGAAAACACTGACACATCCTATATCACAACCTGGAAAACACTGACACATCCTATATCACATCCTGGAAAACACTGACACATCCTATATCACAACCTGGAAAACACTGACACATCCTATATCACATCCTGGAAAACACTGACACATCCTATATCACAACCTCGAAAACACTGACACATCCTATATCACAACCTGGAAAACACTGACACATCCTATATCACAACCTGGAAAACACTGACACATCCTATATCACAACCTGGAAAACACGAACACATCCTATATCACAACCTGGAAAACACTGACACATCCTATATCACAACCTGGAAAACACTGACACATCCTATATCACAACCTGGAAAACACTGACACATCCTATATCACAACCTGGAAAACACTGACACATCCTATATCACAACCTGGAAAACACTGACACATCCTATATCACAACCTGGAAAACACGAACACATCCTATATCACAACCTGGAAAACACTGACACATCCTATATCACAACCTGGAAAACACGAACACATCCTATATCACAACCTGGAAAACACTGACACATCCTATATCACAACCTGGAAAACACTGACACATCCTATATCACAACCTGGAAAACACTGACACATCCTATATCACAACCTGGAAAACACTGACACATCCTATATCACAACCTAGAAAACACTGAGACATCCTATATCACAACCTGGAAAACACTGACACATCCTATATCACAACCTGGAAAACACTGACACATCCTATATCACAACCTGGAAAACACGAACACATCCTGTATCACATCCTGGAAAACACTGACACATCCTATATCACAACCTGGAAAACACGAACACATCCTGTATCACATCCTGGAAAACACTGACACATCCTATATCACAACCTGGAAAACACTGACACATCCTATATAACAACCTGGAACACACGAACACATCCTATATTACAACCTGGAAAACACTGAGACATCCTATATCACAACCTGGAAAACACTGACACATCCTATATCACAACCTGGAAAACACTGACACATCCTATATCACAACCTGGAAAACACTGGCACATCCTATATCACAACCTGGAAAACACTGACACATCCTATATCCCAACCTGGAAAACACTGACACATCCTATATCACAACCTGGAAAACACTGACACATCCTATATCACAACCTGGAAAACACTGACACATCTTATATCACAACCTGGAAAACACTGACACATCCTATATCACAACCTGGAAAACACTGACACATCCTATATCACAACCTGGAAAACACTGACACATCCTATATCACATCCTGGAAAACACTGACACATCCTATATCACAACCTGGAAAACACTGACACATCCTATATCACATCCTGGAAAACACTGACACATCCTATATCACAACCTGGAAAAGTATCTTACAGTAGGTAACCCATCAAAACTCTCGCAAGTGTTACAGAACATGCAGATGTAAGATTTTAATTTGAGCCAGTTTGCTACATCAGGAAAATAATCCTGCAGCAATAGGAAATGTGAATTATTATATGGATTATAATTAATGGATATGATTGTAGGGGTTGATACAAGGGAAAATCAAGTCTGTAATGTCAAAGTGGAAATACCTCAAAGTTCTCCTGCAGTATGGTGATCGAATTAAGATCCTACATCTGTAGGACGCTCAAAGAGGTTGTTGTTCTGTATTTATGGAGTTTACATTGAAGCTCAGCGTCCTCCTCTAGATAATCCTGGGATGTAAACTTCCACCAACGCCAAGGCTCTCTCTGTTCTATTCACAGAGCCACAGAGAGGACAGAGGGTCGCCAGGAACAAATCCTAACCCAGGTATTTCTGTTCTCGCTCCAGGATAGAAACCACGTCTCCAACAGCAGTGGGTAGAAATAGCCTTCAGAACATGGAAGATGTTCATTCTCATGTCAGAATGTGTCAATGTGGTCATCTCGGGAGGAACTGTCAGATCATCCATAGAGAAATATACTCTTAGTAAAAAAGGGTTCCAGGTAGAACTCTTTTGGGTTCCATGTAGAACACAATGTGGAAAGGGTCTTAAATGGAACTCAAAAGTGCTCTCCTATAGGGACAGCTGAATAACTATTTTAGGTTCTAGATAGCACTTTTTATTCTAAGAGTGCAGACAGCTCTGTTGAGTATCATATTGTTTAATTGCCTTCTACTCTTGTCTTCTATGGCGAAGTTCAGATTCTACTGTTGTCTTCTATGGTGAAGTTCAGATTCTACTGTTGTCTTCTATGGTGAAGTTCAGATTCTACTGTTGTCTTCTATGGTGAAGTTCAGATTCTACTGTTGTCTTCTATGGTGAAGTTCAGATTCTACTGTTGTCTTCTATGGTGAAGTTCAGATTCTACTGTTGTCTTCTATGGTGAAATTCAGATTCTACTCTTGTCTTCTATGGTGAAGTTCAGATTCTACTGTTGTCTTCTATGGTGAAGTTCAGATTCTACTGTTGTCTTCTATGGTGAAGTTCAGATTCTACTGTTGTCTTCTATGGTGAAGTTCAGATTCTACTGTTGTCTTCTATGGTAAAGTTCAGATTCTACTGTTGTCTTCTATGGTGAAGTTCAGATTCAACCATGAAAGGAGATATTTTGTGTGTTTGTATTGATATGTAGGCGATGTGTGCCATTTTTAAATTGATGTAGTTCTGTCCTTGATCTATTCTATTAATGTTGTGTATTATGTCATGTTTCATGTTCTGTGTGGACCCCAGGAAGAGTAGCTGCTGCTTTCTCAACAGTTAATGGAGATCCTAATCAAATACACACAAAAAAGGGGGGTCAGGATATTCAATAATATCCTTTATGCAAAACAAACCTGTTTTTTTTTAGCTTTTAACATTAGCACAATTAGCATGAATTAAGTATTCTGGAAATAACAGTTACTTGCCTGTTGTATAGAAGCTACCTTTTCCTCTCTGAAAGGCCTGTTATAGAGCAACCAATAGTAGCAAAGCCTGTAATGCTATAAAACAGAGGTAGCCACGAGCGCTTCCCATTTCGACGGATATTATCGGTGTGTGTGCCGTGTGTATGTGCGTGTGTGCGTATGTGTGTGTGTGTGCGTTACAGTGCGTATGTGTGTGTGTGTGTGCGTTACAGTGCGTATGTGTGTGTGTGTGCGTTACAGTGCGTATGTGTGTGTGTGTGCGTTACAGTGCGTATGTGTGTGTGTGCCTGCACATAAATCTTCTCTTTGTGCTGCTTCCCATGTGTGTGAAGCAGGCAGGCAGTGAGCTAAGCCCCTGACTGAGAAACAAGCCACAGTAGCAGCATTCCTCACAGTTCACCAAGGCATCTGTCTCTAACAGCATGAGGGCTTCACCAGGGAGAGAGAGGAACAGAGAGAGGGGAGAGAGAGAGGGGGAGTGAGAGAGAGAGAGAGAACAATGGGGGGGAAGACATCTCTCTTTCACTTTCTCTCTCTCTTCCTCTCTCTCTCTCTCTCACTCTCCCTCTCTCTCGCTTCTCATTATTTGAGAGACAGCGTCAGCGATAGAAACACTGTTTTTCCCCCTCTCTTTTTCCCTCTCATTTCTCTGGTCTCAGTGTGAGTTTTGTCTTCCATCATCTGCTCAGAGCTGTGAGTCAGCTGCGGGTCATATCACAACACTCCGCGCTACGCTACCAGTTTAGCACCCGACTACGACTGCACCCGATGACTCCTTCACACACAGACAGAGACAGACAGACACATGCAGTGCTGGGAATGGGCGAGCAGGAAACAATAGTGTCATATTCACTGTTGACAGGATTCAAGTGGTAGCTGTTGCTAGTTTGTAGGTGGGTGATACCTGACGGCAGTGACCTTGTTGAACAGGAAGGCCTGGGTGTAAAGCAGTGAGAATATCATGTGTGTGTGGTTGGAAGAGAGAGAGAGAGAGAGAGAGAGAGAGAGAGAGAGAGACAGAGAGACAGGGAGAGAGAGAGACAGAGACAGAGACAGAGACAGAGAGACAGAGAGAGATAGAGAGAGAGAGACAGAGAGAGAGAGAGAGAGAGACAGAGAGAGAGAGAGAGACAGAGAGAGAGAGAGACAGAGAGACAGAGAGACAGAGAGACAGAGAGACAGAGAGACAGAGAGAGAGAGAGAGAGAGAGAGAGATAGAGAGAGAGAGAGAGAGCGAGAGAGAGAGAGAGAGAGAGGTACAGAGATAGAGGTACAGAGACAGACAGAGGTAAAGAGAGAGAGGTACAGAGAGAGAGGTACAGCCATGGTAACAATACAGTACAGTACATTTTTAGCAGAGAGAGAGAGGTACAGCCATGGTAACAATACAGTACAGTACATTTTTAGCAGAGAGAGAGAGGTACAGTCATGGTAACAATACAGTACAGTACATTTTTAGCAGAGAGAGAGAGGTACAGTCATGGTAACAATACAGTACAGTACATTTTTTAGCAGCGAGAGAGAGGTACAGACATGGTAACAATACAGTACAGTACATTTTTAGCAGAGAGAGAGAGGTACAGAGAGAGGTACAGACAGAGAGAGGTACAGACATGGTAACAATACAGTACAGTACATTTTTAGCAGACCCATTTAAATTGGCAAATTCAAATTCACACCTCCTTCCCAGCAGTGGGTCCATCCACCTCTAGAAACAAGTCCTCCCTCCATCTTCACATCGCAAACCCAATTAAATGTCTCCTGAGTCGGCTCTGATTGGCCACGGTCAGAGCTGAAGCATTGCTCCTGTGTGTGTCGGGTGACGGTGGCAGTATGAGAATATGCATATCCTTGGAGCTCTGGCAGGGACAGTCTATTTTTAGCCTATATCATCCTAGACTGGCTGTGAGATTGGGGGAGGGGTTGTAGTTAGGGGGAGGTGTCATGCCAAGGATCTCAGAGCCATTCATCTGAAGTGGATCTACAGTGGCATCACCAAGACGACCTCATCTAGTAGGCTATATCTCCACCTGGAGATTCTTCACGGCCTAGCACAGATTCACGTTCCTGTTGTATGTTAACATGACCGCCTCTGCACTGCTGAAATTAATGTTCTGTACTGGGCTCTAATCACCTACTTAAGCGAAGGTGGATAAATTCTCTTTCCTAACGGGCTATGGCCAAGCTGATTGTGGCATACCAACTGTCAGAGCGTACTGTGTTAAAATATGAACAGCATATTAATCAACACCAGAGGTTCACAGATGAAACCTGTTCTTCAATCAACACCAGCAAGGTGGTTACCACGGCAACGCAGACACAAGACAACTCTCCTGGATTCGCGTGTGCGAAACAACAAAAAGAACCTCAACTGCGATTTGATCCGAGATTTGATCCGAGATGCCGGGTTCTCTTCTACCCTGAGAAAACAGTCCCCGTACTACAGGTTCCACACCCACCTTGCGTAGACTATACCGTAGGCCTACAGGAAACCACCAGGCTACAACAAGCGACTCCAACACAAGCGAGTCATCTTGGGCAGCCATCATTATCTGTTTAAAGAGCTCTGTCCCCACGGATCATCATTACGAGCCACATTAGAACTACTTTGATTATACTCCCATAATCCTTAAAAGACAGCTGCAGCCCATTCACAGCTGCCTGCATGGCTAATCTCCCCGCCACTAAATATAGCCGAGACAATGGGCAACAAATGACAACTTATACAGAGGGATGGAGAAATATAAAGGAGAGGAGAAACAAAGGGAGAAGAAGAGAGGAGGCGGAGGGAAGCGCTGTTTTGCATCAAAGCCCGAGGAAAACAGTGGTGAAGGGATGGTTAGACTGGAGATGCCAGGAGATGTTCTCTCTGTAAACATCATGAGATGTAAATGAGAGGAGAGAGGGGGAGAGAGAGGTAGAGGTAACGGGAGAGGGGAGGGAGAGGTAGAGGTAACGGGAGAGGGGAGGGAGAGGTAGAGGTAACGGGAGAGGGGAGGGAGAGGTAGAGGTAACGGGAGAGGGAGAGGGAGAGGTAGAGGTAACGGGAGAGGGGAGGGAGAGGTCGAGGTAACGGGAGTGCGGAGGGAGAGGTAGAGGTAACGGGAGAGGGAGAGGGAGAGGTAGAGGTAACGGGAGAGGGGAGGGAGAGGTAGAGGTAACGGGAGAGGGGAGGGAGAGGTAGAGGTAATTGGAGAGGGAGAGGGAGAGGTAGAGGTAACGGGAGAGGGAGAGGTAACGGGAGAGGGGAGGGAGAGGTAGAGGTAACGGGAGAGGGAGAGGTAACGGGAGAGGTAGAGGTAACGAGAGAGAGAGAGGTAGAGGTAACCGGAGAGGGGAGGGAGAGGTAGAGGTAACGGGAGAGGTAACGGGAGAGGGAGAGGTAGAGGTAATGGGAGAGGGAGAGGTAGAGGTAACGGGAGAGGGGAGGGAGAGGTAGAGGTAACGGGAGAGGGGAGGGAGAGGTAGAGGTAACAGGAGAGGGGAGGGAGAGGTAGAGGTAATTGGAGAGGGAGAGGGAGAGGTAGAGGTAACGGGAGAGGGAGAGGTAACGGGAGAGGGGAGGGAGAGGTAGAGGTAAAGGTAAAGGGAGAGGTAGAGGTAACGAGAGAGGGAGAGGGAGAGGTAGAGGTAACGGGACAGGGAGAGGTAGAGGTAACGGGAGAGGTAGAGGTAACGGGAGAGGGGAGGGAGAGGTAGAGGTAGCGGGAGAGGTAACGGGAGAGGGAGAGGTAGAGGTAACGGGAGAGGGAGAGGTAGAGGTAACGGGAGAGGGGAGGGAGAGGTAGAGGTAACGGGAGAGGGGAGGGAGAGGTAGAGGTAACAGGAGAGGGAGAGGGAGAGGTAGAGATAATTGGAGAGGGAGAGGGAGAGGTAGAGGTAACGGGAGAGGGAGAGGTAACGGGAGAGGGAGAGGTAACGGGAGAGGGGAGGGAGAGGTAGAGGTAAAGGTAACGGGAGAGGTAGAGGTAACGGGAGAGGGAGAGGGAGAGGTAGAGGTAACGGGACAGGGAGAGGTAGAGGTAACGGGAGAGGGGAGGGAGAGGTAGAGGTAACGGGAGAGGGAGAGGTAACGGGAGAGGGGAGGGAGAGGTAGAGGTAAAGGTAACGGGAGAGGTAGAGGTAACGGGAGAGGGAGAGGTAGAGGTAACGGGACAGGGAGAGGTAGAGGTAACGGGAGAGGGGAGGGAGAGGTAGAGGTAACGGGAGAGGTAACGGGAGAGGGAGAGGGAGAGGTAGAGGGGGAGGGGGAGGAAGAGGGTGATATGGAGGGAAAGGGGGAGAGAAAGATAGAGAATGAAAGGAGAGAGGGGGAGAGAGGGAGAGGTAGAGGTAACGGGAAGGGAAGGGCAACCAAGATGAGAGGAGGAAGCGAGAGAGAGAGAGAGAGAGAGAGAGAGAGAGAGGGAGAGAAAAACCTAACTACTCCTCCAACTGTAAAAATCACCACAGCGAGGTTATTAGGGGTGTGACATGGTAGTTACAACACTGAAAGAAAATCCCTCTGCCGTCACCACTGAGGAAAGATGGGCAGTAGGACGGGGGAACTTCAGAAATACCACTCTGGGTGGAGGGGTGAAATGTGTGTGTGTATGAGAGTAAGAGAGAGAAGAAGACTGGAGAGCGCTAGAGAGATAGAGAGAGAGACAGAGACAGAGACAGAGAGAGAGAGAGAGAGAGAGACAGAGACAGAGACAGAGACAGAGACAGAGACAGAGACAGAGACAGAGACAGAGACAGAGACAGAGACAGAGACAGAGACAGAGACAGAGACAGAGACAGAGAGAAGGTAATAGTGAAGGTGTAAAGTTGGCAGTAGAAAATCTTAACAGTATATTTGACCTCTCAGCTTCCCTATCAAATCTAAAAATCTCAAATAGAAAACCGAAGAAAATTAACAATAATGACAAATGGTTTGATGAAGAATGCAAAAATCTAAGAAAGAAATTGAGAAACCTGTCCAACCAAAAACATAGAGACCCGGAAAACCTAAATCTACGCCTTCACTATGGTGAATCACTAAAACAATACAGAAATACACTACGGAAAAAGAAGGAACAGCATGTCAGAAATCAGCTCAATGTAATTGAAGAATCCATAGACTCTAACCACTTCTGGGAAAATTGGAAAACACTAAACAAACAACAACACGAAGAATTATCTATCCAAAATGGAGATGTATGGGTAAACAACTTCTCCAATCTTTTTGGCTCTATAACAAAGAATAAAGAGCAAAAACATATACATGATCAAATACAGATCTTAGAATCAACTATTAAAGACTACCAGAACCCACTGGATTCTCCAATTACATTGAATGAGTTACAGGACAAAATAAAAACCCTCCAACCCAAAAAGGCCTGTGGTGTTGATGGTATCCTCAATGAAATGATCAAATATACAGACAACAAATTCCAATTGGCTATACTAAAACTCTTTAACATCATCCTTAGCTCTGGCATCTTCCCCAACATTTGGAACCAAGGACTGATCACCCCAATCCACAAAAGTGGAGACAAATTTGACCCCAATAACTACCGTGGAATATGCGTCAACAGTAACCTTGGGAAAATCCTCTGCATTATCATTAACAGCAGACTCGTACATTTCCTCAATGAAAACAATGTACTGAGCAAATGTCAAATTGGCTTTTTACCAAATTACCGTACAACAGACCATGTATTCACCATGCACACCCTAATTGACAACCAAACAAACCAAAACAAAGGCAAAGTCTTCTCATGCTTTGTTGATTTCAAAAAAGCCTTCGACTCAATTTGGCATGAGGGTCTGCTATACAAACTGATGGAAAGTGGTGTTGGGGGTAAAACATACGACATTATAAAATCCATGTACACAAACAACAAGTGTGCGGTTAAAATTGGCAAAAAACACACACATTTCTTCACACAGGGTCGTGGGGTTAGACAGGGATGCAGCTTAAGCCCCACCCTCTTCAACATATATATCAATGAATTGGCGCGGGCACTAGAAAAGTCTGCAGCACCCGGCCTCACCCTACTAGAATCCGAAGTCAAATGTCTGCTGTTTGCTGATGATCTGGTGCTTCTGTCACCAACCAAGGAGGGCCTACAGCAGCACCTAGATCTTATGCACAGATTCTGTCGGACCTGGGCCCTGACAGTAAATCTCAGTAAGACCAAAATAATGGTGTTCCAAAAAAGGTCCAGCCACCAGGACCACAAATACAAATTCCATCTAGACACTGTTGCCCTAGAGCACACAAAAAACGATACATACCTTGGCCTAAACATCAGCGCCACAGGTAACTTCCACAAAGCTGTGAACGATCTGAGAGACAAGGCAAGAAGGGCATTCTATGCCATCAAAAGGAACATAAATTTCAACATACCAATTAGGATTTGGCTAAAAATACTTGAATCAGTCATAGAGCCCATTGCCCTCTATTGTTGTGAGGTCTGGGGTCCGCTCACCAACCAAGATTTCACAAAATGGGACAAACACCAAATTGAGACTCTGCACGCAGAATTCTGCAAAAATATCCTCCGTGTGCAACGTAGAACACCAAATAATGCATGCAGAGCAGAATTAGGCCGATACCCACTAATTATCAAAATCCAGAAAAGAGCCGTTAAATTCTATAACCACCTAAAAGGAAGCGATTCCCAAACCTTCCACAACAAAGCCATCACCTACAGAGAGATGAACCTGGAGAAGAGTCCCCTAAGCAAGCTGGTCCTGGAACTCTGTTCACAAACAAAAACACACCCTACAGAGCCCCAGGACAGCAGCACAATTAGACCCAACCAAATCATGAGAAAACAAAAAGATAATTACTTGACACATTGGAAAGAATTAACAAAAAAACAGAGCAAACTAGAATGCCATTTGGCCCTACACAGAGAGTACACAGCGACAGAATATCTGACCACTGTGACTGACCCAAAATTAAGGAAAGCTTTGACTATGTACAGACTCAGTGAGCATAGCCTTGCTATTGAGAAAGTCCGCCGTAGCCAGACATGTCTCTCAAGAGAAGACAGGCTATGTGCTCACTGCCCACAAAATGAGGTGGAAACTGAGCTGCACTTCCTAACCTCCTGCCCAATGTATGACCATATTAGAGACACATATTTCCCTCAGATTACACAGATCCACAAAGAATTCGAAAACAAATCCAATTTTGATAAACTCCCATCTTGTGTCCTTCACCATTTGTACATTGTTAAAACACTGTATATATAATATGACATTTGTAATGTCTTTATAGTTTTGAAACTTCTGTATGTGTAATGTTTACTGTTAATTTGTATTGTTTATTTCACTTTATATATTCACTTTATATTTTATCTACCTCACTTGCTTTGGAAATGTTAACACATGTGTCCCATGCCAATAAAGCCCTTGAATTGAATTGAATTGAATTGAGAGAGAGAGAGAGAGAGAGAGAGAGAGAGAGAGAGAGAGAGAGAGAGAGAGAGAGAGAGAGAGAGAGAGAGAGAGAGAGAGAGAGAGAGAGAGTGAGAGAGAGAGAGAGAGGGGTGGAAGGAAGGAAGTGTGATTGCTAAACAGGAAGGATGCTGGGTAATTAGTCAGGAAGTGGTGGTGGAGATGGAGGTGTAATAATGATGCAGGCTTGTTTTGTTTTCGTTCTAACTGTGCACATCACTAATGATACTATTGTTATCCAATGGGACGCAATCACTTCATAGATCCTATTACAATCCACCATACAGTAGTTACTCTGGTCTTCCACCACTGGTGGTAGAAGGGCCTGAACTATTGGCTTGCAATCTACACACACTACAGTAGTAGCCTGAACTAGGAGATAGCAGGTACAAAACAGTCTTTATCTAACATGGTGTCAACATTTTTCCTTCATAGTTTTCATTTATTTGATTGCATCGATTAACAAATTGAATATTCTTTACTGTTATACACTGAACACCTTCCTAATACTGAGTAGCACCCCCTTTTGCCCTCAGAACAGCCTCAATACGTCGGGGCATGGACTCTACAAGGTGTCAAAAGTGTTCCACAGGAATGCTGGCCCATATTGTCTCCAATGCTTCCCAAATTTGTGTCAAGTTGGTTGGATGTCCTTTGGGTGGTGGACCATTCTTGAAACACATGGGAAACTGTTGAGCGGCACCTACTACCATACCCTGTTCAAAGGCTCTTAAATCTATTGTCTTGCCCATTCGCCCTCTGAACGGCACATATGCACAACCCATGTCTCAATTGTCTCAAGTCTTAAAAATCCTTCTTTAACCTGTTTCCTCCACTTCATCTACACTGATTGAAGTGGATTTAACAGTAGACATCAATAAGGGATTGTAGCTTTCACCTGGACAATCTATGTCATGGAAAGAGCAGGTATCCCTACTGTTTTGTTACACTTAGAGTGTTTCTCAATATATATAAAACCGAACTCCACAGTCTCATGCTCTGAGTGCATGCTCCGGAGAATGTATAAAACACTACATTTGAGAAACACTCCCCCTACTGTACCTCAAGTTGCACCTCCCCATTCACTGAACCTTCTTCCAGCCAGGACAATGGCAATAGAGACGAAACAAGCAAACGTTTTACTTCATAACTATCAGCTAGCTGTATGTGAATTATATAATAAGATAGCTAACCAGAGAGTTTAAAAGTCAAAAATGACCTAAAACTAATTCTATTTAAGGTAGATGTCAATTTTTCATGGGTAGCTAGCTACCAATTCTTTGTGGCTAGTTAGCTAGCTAACAGTAGTAGGCTAGCCAGTTCGCGCTATTGGCTTGCAATCTACACACACTACAGTAGGTATTGTAGGCAGGTAAACATGCCAAAGTGAACACAAAATGTATTTATTAACGTTTTCAAGAAAAAATATTGTAGTCAGGCAACATACAGTGCCTTGCGAAAGTATTCGGCCCCCTTGAACTTTGCAACCTTTTGCCACATTTCAGGCTTCAAACATAAAGATATAAAACTGTATTTGTTTGTGAAGAATCAACAACAAGTGGGACACAATCCTGAAGTGGAACGACATTTATTGGATATTTCAAACTTTTTTAACAAATCAAAAACTGAAAAATTGGGCGTGCAAAATTATTCAGCCCCTTTACTTTCAGTGCAGCAAACTCTCTCCAGAAGTTCAGTGAGGATCTCTAAATGATCCAATGTTGACCTAAATGACTAATGATGATAAATACAATCCACCTGTGTGTAATCAAGTCTCCGTATAAATGCACCTGCACTGTGATAGTCTCAGAGGTCCGTCAAAAGCGCAGAGAGCATCATGAAGAACAAGGAACACACCAGGCAGGTCCGAGATACTGTTGTGAAGAAGTTTAAAGCCGGATTTGGATACAAAAAGATTTCCCAAGCTTTAAACATCCCAAGGAGCACTGTGCAAGCGATAATATTGAAATGGAAGGAGTATCAGACCACTGCAAATCTACCAAGACCTGGCCGTCCCTCTAAACTTTTAGCTCATACAAGGAGAAGACTGATCAGAGATGCAGCCAAGAGGTCCATGATCACTCTGGATGAACTGCAGAGATCTACAGCTGAGGTGGGAGACTCTGTCCATAGGACAACAATCAGTTGTATATTGCACACTTTATGGAAGAGTGGCAAGAAGAAAGCCATTTCTTAAAGATATCCATAAAAAGTGTTGTTTAAAGTTTGCCACAAGCCACCTGGGAGACACACCAAACATGTGGAAGAAGGTGCTCTGGTCAGATGAAACCAAAATTGAACTTTTTGGCAACAATGCAAAACGTTATGTTTGGCGTAAAAGCAACACAGCTCATCACCCTGAACACACCATCCCCACTGTCAAACATGGTGGTGGCAGCATCATGGTTTGGGCCTGCTTTTCTTCAGCAGGGACAAGGAAGATGGCTAAAATTGATGGGAAGATGGATGGAGCCAAACACAGGACCATTCTGGAAGAAAACCTGATGGAGTCTGCAAAAGACCTGAGACTGGGACGGAGATTTGTCTTCCAACAAGACAATGATCCAAAACATAAAGCAAAATCTACAATGGAATGGTTCAAAAATAAACACATCCAGGTGTTAGAATGGCCAAGTCAAAGTCCAGACCTGAATCCAATCGAGAATCTGTGGAAAGAACTGAAAACTGCTGTTCACAAATGCTCTCCATCCAACCTCACTGAGCTCGAGCTGTTTTGCAAGGAGGAATGGGAAAACATTTCAGTCTCTCGATGTGCAAAACTGATAGAGACATACCCCAAGCGACTTACAGCTGTAATCGCAGCAAAAGGTGGCGCTCCAAAGTATTAACTTAAGGGGGCTGAATAATTTTGCACGCCCAATTTTTCAGTTTTTGATTTGTTAAAAAAGTTTGAAACATCCAATAAATGTCGTTCCACTTCATGATTGTGTCCCACTTGTTGTTGATTCTTCACAAAAAAATACAGTTTTATATCTTTATGTTTGAATCCTGAAATGTGGCAAAAGGTCGCAAAGTTCAAGGGGGCCGAATACTTTCGCAAGGCACTGTATGAGATGTGAATCGACAACATTTAATTCCAAAGTCTGAGTTTATTTTCTCTTACTTCAGCTCAATAATGGCTGACATTGATTTCAATAAATGAGTTGGTTTTTCAGTGGTTGCGTCAAATTTCCTTGTATCGATGCACGGTTTGAAATGTGTACAAGTGGAGCACGCATCCGAGAAGTGCCCTCCGTTTTCCGTTTCGCATACTTTGTTTTGGACTCATGCTCCTGATAGGCCTGACAGGTGCAGTATTACAAGACACATGTAACGCTGCTACATATCGGTACATATCTGGAAAATGCAGAGCCTATTTCCACTGCCGGGTAGTGATGCTATAATGAATCATGAACACGCTAACACCAAACATGCTTCTGGCTAATGAGGCCAAATATACTGGAGAATATTCACTCTCTGTTGAGGTCTCGTCTGCTGCTACAGCATCATTTCAAATCTCTCTTCTCTCTCTCTCTCTTCCTCCCCCCAATCACTCACTTTTACTTTCTTGGTTTCTCATCTGCATTCTCTCTCTCGCTCTCGCTCTCTCTCTCTCTCTGCATGCTGGGAGGGTTTGGTGCATGCTGGGAATTGTGTGAGTGAGTGTGAGTGTGGTGTAGAGTTAGATATCTTGGTTTTTCTTTTACGTTTCCTTTTCTTGGTGCTATTCTTTTTTCTTCCTATACATGATTGAGGTTATCATTATTTTTATTTAGTTGTTGTGGTAGAAATAAGTATATTGTATTTCGTGTCAAAATTACCCTGGTTTTGGCGGGGATGGTGACCCACATGGGGACGCCGTCCCTGTCACTTCGGCATGGCTTTAGGTGTGTTACTGAAGCTACTGTCACTTTGGAGGAGTTTCTGGTCGCCGTAGGAGAGAAGGTAGGATATCTTGGATGGTAAGGGATCCTGGACGTGGGAGGAAATCTTGGATGGTAAGGGATCCTGGACGTGGGAGGAGATCCAGGCCGGAAGGGATCGCCTTCCATGGGAGCAGACGGAAGCAGCAAGGGAGGAACAACGATGACTCCGGGGTTCGCGACCACAAAGGACGCACGAGAGGCAGCCCCAAATATTTTTGGGTGGGGATTCACACAGGGTGGTTGGCAGAGCCAGGTTTCAGACCAGAGCCAACTCCCCGCACTCACTTTAAGGAGCATGTGACCGTTCAGGTACCATGTTATGCGGTGATACACACTGTGTCTCCAGTGCGCATTCACAGCCCGGTGCGCTCAGTGCCAGCTCCCCGCAGTTGCCGTGCGAAAATGAGCATCCAGCCAGGACGGGTTGTGCCGGCTCAGTGCTCCTGGTCTCCAATACGCCTCCTGGGACTAGGATATCCTGCGCCGGCTCTACGCACTGTGTTTCCAGTGCGTCTTCACAGCCCAGTGCGTCCTGTGCCAGAGCCCCGCACTTGCCGGGTGAAAGTGAGCATCCAGCCAGGACGGACTGTGCCAGCTCTACGCTCCAGACCTCCAGTGCGCCTCCACGGCCCAGTATATCCTGCGCCAGCCATACGTACTGTGTCTCCAGTGCGCCTTCACAGCCCAGTGGGGCCTGTGCCAGCTCCCCGCACTTGCCGGGTTAAAGTGAGCATCCAGCCAGGACGGATTGTGCCAGCTCTACGCTCCAGACCTCCAGTGTGCCTCCACGGTCCAGTATATCATGTGCCAGCTCCATGCACCCGGCCTCCAGTGCGTGTCTCCAGCCTGGTACGTCCTGTGCCTGCTCCACGCACGAAGCCTCCAGTGATGATCCATGGCATGAAGCCTCCAGTGATAATCCATGGCACGAAGCATTCAGTGATGATCCTTGGCATGAAACCTCCAGTGATGATCCATGGCCCGGAGCCTGCAGTGAGGATCCATGGCACAGAGCCTCCAGTGATGATCCATGGCCCGAAGCCTGCAGTGGTGATCCATGGCCCGAAGCCTCCAGTGATGATCCATGGCACGAAGCCTCCAGTGATTATCCATGGCCCGAAGCCTCCAGTGATGATCCATGGCCCGAAGCCTCCAGCGACGGTCTGCAGTCCAGAGTCTCCAGTGATGGTCTGCAGTCCAGAGCCTCCAGCAACGGTCGGCAGTCCAGATCCTCCAGCGAAGTTCGGCGGTCCAGAGCCTCCAGCGACTGCCGGCGGTCCAGAGCCTCCAGCGACGGTCTGCGGCCCAGAGCCTCCAGCGACGGTCTGCGGTCCAGAGCCTTCAGCGACAGTCTGCAGCCTAGAGCCTTCAGCGGGGGTTCCCAGTCCAGAGCCTCCTGCGAGGGTTTCCAGTCCAGAGCCACCGGCGACGATCTACGGTCCGGAGTCCCCGACGACGATCCACGGTTCGTTTCCTCCGGCGGCGATCCACGGTCTGGTTCCTCTGGCGATGATCTACGGTCCGGAGTCGCCGGCGACGATCCACGGTCCGGAGCCTTCGGCGACGATCCACGGTCCGGAGCCCCGGGAGGCGATCCACGGTCCAGAGCCTCCAGCGACGATCCACGGTCCGGTTCCACGGACCGCGGAGGGATCAGCGAGCGGAGCGGGGTCTACTTCCCAAACCAGAGCCTCCACAGAGGACCCGGACACTGATTTGGGTGGGCATTCTAGTTTTACTACTTCTTTGTTATATCTGATCACTACCGTAGTAGGGTCACCATATTGTTACTGTTGATATTCACTTGTCCTGTACACCAAGGTCATCACCTTACTGGTATTTTAATATTAAGTTGTTAAATGATGTCATGTTTTGTGAAAGATTTTTGTTGTTTTGGGAGAAATGGAGGATTACAAAATGGAATTTTGAGTCCTTGAGACAATGGTGGGAGGTTGGGAAGGCCCAAATACAATTATTTTGTCAACAGTATACTGCTCTGTCTCGTACTGAAGTTAAACAGACTATCAGGGCCCTTGAACAGGATATCAAATATATTGAATTGAAGTTGCTCACTCAGAACGACCCTGGACTAGTCATGAACTTACAGGACAAGAGACATGAACTCAGGTTGTTTCTACATGAAATCAAATCAAATCAAATCAAATGTATTTATATAGCCCTTCGTACATCAGCTGATATCTCAAAGTGCTGTACAGAAACCCAGCCTAAAACCCCAAACAGCAAGCAATGCAGGTGTAGAAGCACGGTGGCTAGGAAAAACTCCCTAGAAAGGCCAAAACCTAGGAAGAAACCTAAAGAGGAACCAGGCTATGTGGGGTGGCCAGTCCTCTTCTGGCTGTGCCGGGTGGAGATTATAACAGAACATGGCCAAGATGTTCAAATGTTCATAAATTACCAGCATGGTCGAATAATAATAAGGCAGAACAGTTGAAACTGGAGCAGCAGTACAGCCAGGTGGACTGGGGACAGCAAGGAGTCATCATGTCAGGTAGTCCTGGGGCATGGTCCTAGGGCTCAGGTCCTCCGAGAGAGAGAAAGAAAGAGAGAAGGAGAGAATTAGAGAACGCACACTTAGATTCACACAGGACACCGAATAGGACAGGAGAAGTACTCCAGATATAACAAACTGACCCTAGCCCCCGGACACATAAACTACTGCAGCATAAATACTGGAGGCTGAGACAGGAGGGGTCAGGAGACACTGTGGCCCCATCCGAGGACACCCCCGGACAGGGCCAAAACAGGCGCATATCACTGAAATGAAAGAGTGAAGGGTGCCTTGATTAGGTCTCGTTTCGCTTCCCTCAAGGATATGGATGCTCCTAGCGCTTAAAAAAAAGCCTAGGACAGTCGACATTGCAACTTAAACAGATGGTCTGCCTTCGTCTCCCTGATGGGAAAGTGACCACGGATGACAGTGATATGCGTCAACATGTCATAGATGTCTACTCTGCCCGCTATAAGGCAGAGGATTGTGACTCTCTGTGTACTGAACAGTTGTTACATGTCTTCCTCAATTGGGACCTGAGCAGAGAGTTGCTTTGGACTCTGACATTACTCTGAAGGAGCTGTCCACAGCAGGTATGCAGCTCTCAACAGGCCGAGCCCCTAACATCGATGGTTTACCATCTGAGTTCTATAAGCACTTTTGGGGGTCTATTGTGGAATATTTTTATGAAGTGGTGTGTGAATCTTTTCATGAGGGTTCTCTTCCTGTATCCTGTATATGTGCGTTGCTTTCACTGTTGCCAAAAAAGGTTGGATTTGGCTCTCATGAAAAATTGGAGACCCGTTGCTTTGCTGTGCGCAGAAGATAACATTTTATCTAAATGTCTCTTAAACAGGTTGAAAGAGTATCTGGGATTGTTGATCCACAAGGACCAGTCCTACTGTGTACCTGATCGCTCTATTGTTGACAACTTGTTTCTAATAAGAGATGTTTCAGACATTTGTAAACTGTCTGATGTAAATGTGGGTTTACTTTCTTTGGATCAGGAGAAGGCTTTTGATCGTGTGGACCACCAGTACTTGTTCATAACAATGAAAGCCTTTGGGTTTGGGGATGTTTTTTTTGTCTTGGATGAGTTTACTGTATGCTGGGGCCTCGTGTATGATGAAGGTGGGGGGTGGTTTGAGATGCCCCATCCCTGTCAAAAGGGGCATCAGGCAGGGATGCCCAATTTCAGGGCAGTTATTTTGTCTGTCAATTGAACCAATGGTTTGATTTTTAAGAGCGAAGCTTACTGGTTTCTCTGTGCCAGGTGTAATGAAGGGACCTACGATAGCACTGTTTGCGTATGCAGATGACCTGACAGTTTTTATTACAGGGGGTGAGGATGTGAATGTTCTCTCAAATGCTTTAAAGGTGTATGAGGGGGCCTCCTCAGCTAGAGTCAATTGGGAAAAGAGTGAAGCCCTGTCGGAAGCTTCAGGTGGGGTCCGGTCCACGGTTACCAGGGGGGCTTCAGTAGGGCAGAGATGGGATGAAGACTTTGGGGGGTTTTCTAGGCTCTGATGTCTTTCAGAAAAATAACTGGGAGGGTGTAGTGGAGAAGGTGTGTGCCAGACTGTCAAGGTGGAAATGGGTGCTGCCCCAGTTGTCTTATAGGGGAAGAATACTTGTAGCTAATAATCTTGCTGCCTCTATTGATAAGAGGACAGCTGACCTCCATTGGAGGATAATAGATTTGGATAGAGCCACCAACCTGTATCTGGTACAACTGGGTCCTACTGTTGGGGAAGGGTGTCCATTCTGTGCTGAGTCTGAAACTCTGGTACATCTGTTTTAACAGTGTCCCAGGTTGGTCAGGATGATTGACCTGATCACTTCTTGGTTCTCAGCTCTGGGAGAGGTTTTCTCTTCCCAACTGCATATATTTGGGCTAAAGTACAGGTTTAGTCAAAAGGGTGTAGTTGTGTTGCTTAATTTTGTGTCAGGGGCAGCTAAATTAGCGATATGGAAGACCCGAAAGAACAGTATTCGGGGACAGGGGTCTGTGGATGTGGTGGGAATGCTGGAGGGAATGTTGGCAGCGAGACTGAGGGTTGAGTTTGCCTATTATAAACTGGTCAATAATATTAATCTGTTTATGAGTATATGGGGTATACAAACAGGCTGAGTATGTGGGGTATACAAGCAGGCTGAGTATATGGGGTATACAAACAGGCTGAGTATATGGGGTATACAAACAGGCTGAATATATGAGGTATACAAACAGGCTGAATATATGGGGTATACAAACAGGCTGAGTATATGGGGTATACAAACAGGCTGAATATTTGGGGTATACAAACAGGCTGAATATATGGGGTATACAAACAGGCTGTTGTGTTTAGTTACTGTGGAGGAGGATTTGGAGTTGTGTTTTTAATTGATGTGTAACTATGGTTTTGTATGAGTATGTATTGTGTTGTGGGCTCCCAGACCCAATAATGATTATTTAAAACTAAAACGCTCTCTCTCTCTCTCTCTCTCTCTCTCTCTCTCTCTCTCTCTCTCTCTCTCTCTCTCTCTTTCTAATTGGCATGATGTGACAATGTACATTGGAGATGTATAATATTAACATAATTCATAATAATAATCAATATTGTCAAGGGACACCAGTAACAACAATAGCCAAGGGTCAAAAGAACCATACTTTGAACAATATCAATAAGAATAGAGGAAATGTGCAGGTTGGTCACTTATCATATGGCAGGCAGCAATGTAGTTCCCTGCCAGCTGGGTCATCCCCCAACAGGATGGCTAGCCTATCCTCATCAGAGAAGTCTTTGAAACCTTGAATAAGGGTTTCACATTTGGGGAAATTACATTCTCTAATTGTTTAATATTTTATATTCTCTCTCTCTCTCTCTCTAAAAAGCGTGATATTAGCTCAATTCTAAAGTCCTATATATAAATGAACCACACAGAAATCTCAAACCCACTGATTTACACCAGATTCACTAGCAGTGGTTATAGCATTGGCTGTAGGATTATGCTGGCTGGTGTTGGATGGAGAACAACACTGGGTTAATATGGCCCAAATCAGAGCTGTAGCTGCTGCAGGTCAGAGAGCAGCTGATGAGAAGGCTCATCTCTACATGGACACACTGTTTGTGTGTGTGGGCAGTGCCGGGGTCAGCCTGACAGGCACAGTGACTCACCCGCACCACACACACACACACACAAATGTGTGGGCACGCACACACACATTCAGTAAGATGCATGCATGCACAGACGTTCACACGTGTGAACACACACACTCACACAAACGTGTGGGCGCAGACACACGTACTGTACACAAAAGCACATACAAACACACATGCACACACTCTCACACCATTGTCTTTACAAGCAGCGATATTGAGCGATGAAACTGAAACACTGCAGAGCTTTATCTGCGTATCTCCACGTGAGTGCATTGTTTAACCTTGAGGAGTACAGTTGGGCCAACATCCTCTCTGCACTTGGACAAAGTCACATCATCTATGTCTGTCTACTCCAGAGAATTCCCATTCCCCAGCCCAGCAGCGGGCCGAGGGGTGGGGGCTGTTTCTCCACACGGGGGTCAGCAGGGAAGTAAAAGCAACATGCTAATCCAGACGCACCTCGGTCACTCTCACCTCATTCCTCCCTTTCTCCCTGGTCCCTGCAATCACCAAAATTATCACTATCACGGCAGACCAGTAGGACCCGGGCCGCTTGTCGCTAGCCGCTTCTTCGAAACAGTATCAGTCAAGGCTGATTTGCATAATAACAGCTCATCATTCAAAGGCCTTTTGTTTGCGCCGGGAAGAGAAAACTGTCAAGGCGTCACCCTCCTCTCCTCTTCAGAGCCCGGGGTCTGGGCGCGCAGGGATGTAAACAAGAACTAGGGGGGGTGGGAGGCTAATTGTGGACTGTGACACTTGGTGGCCGTGGTTCGAGAGAGAGAGAGAAATGAAGGGAGAGGAAGACAGACAAAGAGGGAGAGAGGTGAGAGACGCAGCAAACTCCAATCTTCCACGTGCGTCATCCCACAGTCAAGAGCCCACTTTTCTCCCCAGTTTTCAGACCCCGGAATCAGTGGAGATTGACATGCTGATCTGAGTCCTGGGCAAAGTGGACAGAACGAGTGTGACATGGGGAAATGGTGATTCTCCTACTCAAAATAATCATCATTGTTTTCTCTGTGGCCACGACGCTGGTTTAAAACGCTTAACTCTCAAACTATTCTGCTTTAACTTGATCTTTTTAATGTTTGGAGCGACTGTGTGAAACCCTTTGAGACTGCTCGCAGGTAGCACTATGGGGCAGGTGTGTGTGTGTGTGTGTGTGTGTGTGTGTGTGTGTGTGTGTGTGTGTGTGTGTGTGTGTGTGTGTGTGTGTGTGCCTCTGTATGTGTAAGAGTGTGTGTGTCTGAAACGAACCCCCTTTCCTCTCCTCCTGATGAGGGGGGTTGGCTTCCACCTCCTGTCTAAAGACCTGTGTGTGTTTGGAGGGCTCCAGACCGCGTTGCTCTCACATGGTCTGACATCAAAGAGCCGCGACGTGCCTCTTTGTTTACCCTCCTTAGCAGGCGGTCATTACCAAAACATCCCAAATAAGCCGTGCGGCGAAGGCAGGGTGAATTAATGATCTCCCCGTGTCATGGGTGCCCCCTGCGAACTGTGCCAGGCCATCCGGCGTCACGTGAGTAGGCACACAACTCTTCCCCACACCACACACACCCCAGCGCATGCAGGGCTCATGGCCGCTAACGACCGCTCAATTAGGGGAAATTAAGAAACCGCTGTGAGGTCAAAGCTGAACTCATTAGTGATTGGAGGGAAGAAAGAGAAGTGTCACACCGGATTAATCCCTGAAGAACAGGATCGGCATCCAAGCAGGTCAGCATCCTACCGAGCCTTTAGGTTTCATGGTAATGATGGTAATGATGGATAGGCTATGGGTCCTACTGATGCTGTGGGATAATGGTAGGATTAAGTGGCCAGTGCTATAGGACTCTGTCTTCAGATCCTACTTGACTTTGATTGGATCTGATTGCGTTTAGCAAGAGTACATTAATAACGTCTCCTTCGCTAACACTTTACAGTAGAATCATATGGACTAGTGTATTGAAGATGGTCTTCAGTTGACTGCACTGATTACCAAGTGTACAGTAGGTCCAACTGATAATAACCATCTCATAGAAGCAAGTTGCAGTGGTGGAAAAAGTACCTAACTGTCATACTTCAGTAAAAGTAAAGATATCTTAATAAAATAACTTTATTTAACTGGGCAAGTTACTTAAGAACAAATTCTTATTTACAATGACGGCCTACCGGGGAACAGTGTGTTAACTGCCTTGTTCAGGGGCAGAACGACAGATTTCTACCTTGTCAGCTCGAGGATTCGATCCAGAAACATTTTGCTTACTGGCCCAATGCTCTAACCACTAAGTTACCTGCTGGTTACTGGCACAATGCTCTAACCACTAAGCTACCTCAAGTAAAAGTGAAAGTCACCCAGTGAAATACTACTTGAATAAAAGTCTAAAAGTAGTGGGTTTTAAATATACTTAAGTATCAAAAGTAAATGTAATTGCTCAAATATTCTCAAGTGTCAGAAGTAAAAGTAAAAGTCAAATTATTTTCAAATTCCTTATATTAATAAAAGGGGCACAATCCAACACCCAGACATCATTTACAAACAGAGCATTTGTGTTTAGTGAATCTTCCGGATCAGAGAGAGTAGGTATGACCAAGGATGTTCTCTTGATAAGTGTCTGAATTGGACCATTTTCCCATCCTGCTAAGCATTCAAAATGTAACGAGTATTTTTGGGTGTCAGGGAAAATGTATGAAGAAAAAAGTACATTATTTTCTTTAGGAATGTAGTGAAGTAAAAGTATAAATAATAAAGTAAAGTACAGATACTCCCCAAAACTACTTAAGTAGTACTTTAAAGTATTTTAAACGTGTGTACAGGCTTCTACCATGTAGAATCTCATGTGTACAAAGTGAAATTCTAACTCCAAATCAAAGTGGAGTCTTTATCATAGAACAACACATTAACATACAGGTCATGTTGTGAGTACGGATTTACCAAGCACATAATGTAAAGGTTTTCATTTGGAAATTAATTACTAATCTAATCTATAGAGCTTTATTAAGAACTATTAAGAAGCACACCCTAGTGATGCATTAATCATGTATTACTAATTAGTGTAACATTTAAATGCATGTTGTAAACCTACATTGAGTGTCTCGCACAAGACTAAGGTGCCAAGCGATCACTGTACTAATTAGTTTGTAATTATGTTTAATAACTTCTCTGGAAGCCAATCTTCTTCCAGTCGAGGAGCAGAGGCAGGCTGTCTGCTGCAAATACCGTACAGCCTAGAGAAGAAGGTACTCCACTGTACACACACAGGAGAGGAGGACTTCTGGGAAAAAATATAGGCTTTCACAGCCAATACTACTTTAAAGGTGCAAAAGTGAGGATCTGATTGATGATGATTTTAGGCCAATAAAATATTTCACATTCTGAAATATTTCGAGTGTGAGGGAGGGAGAAGAACATGGTGCTAAGTGGGATATGACTAGAGTATATGCATCCCTCTAACTGACACATGTTCAATACAGGCCTGCAGGAAAATCAGACTTTAGTAGACAACAGAGGAGAAAACAGGAGAGACAACAGGAGAAGAGAGACAACAGGGGAGGAAACAGGAGAGACAACAGGGGAGGAAACAGGAGAGACAACAGGAGAGGAGAGACAACAGGGAAGACAACAGGAGAGGAGAGACAACAGGGGAAACAACAGGGGAAACAACAGGAGAAGATAGACAACAGGAGAGACAACAGGAGAGGAGAGACAACAGGGGAGGAAAGAGGAGAGACAACAGGAGAGGAGAGACAACAGGGAAGACAACAGGAAAGGAGAGACAACAGGGGAAACAACAGGAGAAAACAGGAGAGACAACATAAGATGATAGACAACAGGGGAGACAACAAGAGACAACAGGGGAGACAACAGGAGAGACAACAGGAGAGACAACAGGGGAGGAGAGACAACAGGGGAGGAGAGACAACAGGGGAGACAACAGGAGATACAACAAGAGAGACAACAGGAGAGACAACAGGAGCGGAGAGACAACAGGAGAGACAACAGGAGAGGAGATGCAACAGGGGAGACAACAGGAGAGACAACAGGGGAGACAACAGGAGAGACAACAGGAGAGGAGAGACAACAGGGGAGACAACAGGAGAAAACAGGAGAGACAACAGGAGAGACAACAGGAGACAACAGGAGAGGAGAGACAACAGGGGAGATAACAGGAGACAACACGAGAGACAACACGAGATAACAGGAGAGACATCTCGAGATAACAGTAGAGACAACAGGAGAGGAGAGACAACAGGGGAGATAACAGGAGACAACAGGAGACAACAGGAGAGACAACAGGGGAGGAAACAAGAGAGACAACAGGAGTGGAGAGACAACAGGGAAGACAACAGGAGAGGAGAGACAACAGGGGAAACAACAGGAGAGGAGAGATAACAGGGGAGGAAACAAGAGAGACAACAGGAGAGGAGAGACAACAGGGAAGACAACAGGAGAGGAGAGACAACAGGGGAAACAACAGGGGAAACAACAGGAGAGGATAGACAACAGGAGAGACAACAGGAGAGGAGAGACAACAGGGGAGGAAAGAGGAGAGACAACAGGAGAGGAGAGACAACAGGGAAGACAACAGGAGAGGAGAGACAACAGGGGAAACAACAGGAGAAAACAGGAGAGACAACATAAGATGATAGACAACAGGGGAGACAACAAGAGACAACAGGGGAGACAACAAGAGAGACAACAGGAGAGACAACAGGAGAGACAACAGGGGAGGAGAGACAACAGGGGAAACAACAGGAGAGGAGAGACAACAGGGGAGGAAACAGGAGAGACAACAGGAGAGGAGAGACAACAGGGAAGACAACAGGAGAGGAGAGACAACAGGGGAAACAACAGGGGAAACAACAGGAGAGGATAGACAACAGGAGAGACAACAGGAGAGGAGAGACAACAGGGGAGGAAAGAGGAGAGACAACAGGAGAGGAGAGACAACAGGGAAGACAACAGGAGAGGAGAGACAACAGGGGAAACAACAGGAGAAAACAGGAGAGACAACATAAGATGATAGACAACAGGGGAGACAACAAGAGACAACAGGGGAGACAACAAGAGAGACAACAGGAGAGACAACAGGAGATACAACAGGGGAGGAGAGACAACAGGGGAGGAGAGACAACAGGGGAGACAACAGGAGATACAACAAGAGAGACAACAGGAGAGACAACAGGAGCGGAGAGACAACAGGAGAGACAACAGGAGAGGAGATGCAACAGGGGAGACAACAGGAGAGACAACAGGGGAGACAACAGGAGAGACAACAGGAGAGGAGAGACAACAGGGGAGACAACAGGAGA
The DNA here is from genome assembly GCF_045791955.1 of Oncorhynchus clarkii lewisi. NCBI lineage: Eukaryota > Metazoa > Chordata > Actinopteri > Salmoniformes > Salmonidae > Oncorhynchus > Oncorhynchus clarkii. Next base: position 16,158,825 of record NC_092164.1, on the reverse strand, counting down.
GGAGAGACAACAGGGGAAACAACAGGGGAAACAACAGGAGAGGATAGACAACAGGAGAGACAACAGGAGAGGAGAGACAACAGGGGAGGAAAGAGGAGAGACATCTCGAGATAACAGTAGAGACAACAGGAGAGGAGAGACAACAGGGGAGATAACAGGAGACAACAGGAGACAACAGGAGAGACAACAGGAGAGGAGAGACAACAGGGGAGATAACAGGAGAAAACAGGAGAGACAACACGAGATAACAGGAGAGACATCTCGAGAGGAGAGACAACAGGAGAGACAACAGGGGAGAAAAGAGGAGAGGAGAGACAAAAGGAGAGTAAACGCTGGAGACAACAAGAGAGACAACAGGAGAGGAGAGACAAAAGGAGAGACAATAGGGGACACAACAAGAGAGACAACAGAAGAGGAGAGACAACAGGGGAGACAACAGGAGAAAACAGGAGAGACAACACGAAATAACAGGAGAGACATCTCGAGAGGAGAGACAACAGGAGAGACAACAGGGGAGAAAAGAGGAGAGGAGAGACAAAAGGAGAGACAATAGGGGACACAACAAGAGAGACAACAGGAGAGGAGAGACAACAGGGGAGACAACAGGAGAAAACAGGAGAGACAACACAAGATAACAGGAGAGACATCTCGAGAGGAGAGACAACAGGAGAGACAACAGGGGAGAAAAGAGGAGAGGTGAGACAAAAGGAGAGTAAACGCTGGAGACAACAAGAGAGACAACAGGAGAGGAGAGACAAAAGGAGAGACAATAGGGGACACAACAAGAGAGACAACAGAAGAGGAGAGACAACAGGGGAGACAACAGGAGAAAACAGGAGAGACAACACGAAATAACAGGAGAGACATCTCGAGAGGAGAGACAACAGGAGAGACAACAGGGGAGAAAAGAGGAGAGCAGAGACAAAAGGAGAGACAATAGGGGACACAACAAGAGAGACAACAGGAGAGGAGAGACAACAGGGGAGACAACAGGAGAAAACAGGAGAGACAACACAAGATAACAGGAGAGACATCTCGAGAGGAGAGACAACAGGAGAGACAACAGGGGAGAAAAGAGGAGAGGAGAGACAAAAGGAGAGTAAACACGGGAGACAACAAGAGAGACAACAGGAGAGGAGAGACAAAAGGAGAGACAAAAGGGGACACAACAAGAGAGACATCAGGAGAGGAGAGACAACAGGAGAGACAATAGGGGAGGAAACAGTAGAGACAACAAGATAGACAACAGGGGAAACAACAGGAGAGGAGAGACAACAGGAGAGGAAACAGGAGAGACAACAGGAGAGGAGAGACAACAGGGGAGGAAACAGGAGAGTCAACAGGAGAGGAGAGACAACAGGGGAGGAAAGAAGAGAGACAACAGGAGAGGAGAGACAACAGGGAAGACAACAGGAGAGGAGAGACAACAGGGGAAACAACAGGAGAAAACAGGAGAGACAACAGAAGATGATAGACAACAGGGGAGACAACAGGAGACAACAGGGGAGACAACAGGGGAGACAACAAGAGAGACAACAGGAGAGACAACAGGAGAGACAACAGGAGAGGAGAGACAACAGGAGAGGATGTACAACAGGGGAGCCCATAGGAGACAACAGGAGAGACAACAGGGGAGACAACAGGAGAGACAACAGGAGAAGAGAGACAACAGGGGAGACAACAGGAGACAACAGGAGAGACAACACAAGATAACAGGAGAGACATCTCGAGATAACAGGAGAGACAACAGGAGAGGAGAGTCAACAGGGGAGACAACAGGAGACAACAGGAGAGACAACACGAGATAACAGGAGAGACATCTCGAGAGGAGAGACAACAGGAGAGACAACAGGGGAGAAAAGAGGAGAGGAGAGACAAAAGGAGAGTAAACGCGGGAGACAACAAGAGAGACATCACTTGAGGAGAGACAACAGGAGAGACAACAGGGGAGAAAAGAGGAGAGGTGAGACAAAAGGAGAGTAAACGCTGGAGACAACAAGAGAGACAACAGGAGAGGAGAGACAAAAGGAGAGACAATAGGGGACACAACAAGAGAGACAACAGGAGAGGAGAGACAACAGGGGAGACAACAGGAGAAAACAGGAGAGACAACACAAGATAACAGGAGAGACATCTCGAGAGGAGAGACAACAGGAGAGACAACAGGGGAGAAAAGAGGAGAGGAGAGACAAAAGGAGAGTAAACACGGGAGACAACAAGAGAGACAACAGGAGAGGAGAGACAAAAGGAGAGACAAAAGGGGACACAACAAGAGAGACATCAGGAGAGGAGAGACAACAGGAGAGACAATAGGGGAGGAAACAGTAGAGACAACAAGATAGACAACAGGGGAAACAACAGGAGAGGAGAGACAACAGGGGAGGAAAGAAGAGAGACAACAGGAGAGGAGAGACAACAGGGAAGACAACAGGAGAGGAGAGACAACAGGGGAAACAACAGGAGAAAACAGGAGAGACAACAGAAGATGATAGACAACAGGGGAGACAACAGGAGACAACAGGGGAGACAACAGGGGAGACAACAAGAGAGACAACAGGAGAGACAACAGGAGAGACAACAGGAGAGGAGAGACAACAGGAGAGGATGTACAACAGGGGAGCCCATAGGAGACAACAGGAGAGACAACAGGGGAGACAACAGGAGAGACAACAGGAGAAGAGAGACAACAGGGGAGACAACAGGAGACAACAGGAGAGACAACACAAGATAACAGGAGAGACATCTCGAGATAACAGGAGAGACAACAGGAGAGGAGAGTCAACAGGGGAGACAACAGGAGACAACAGGAGAGACAACACGAGATAACAGGAGAGACATCTCGAGAGGAGAGACAACAGGAGAGACAACAGGGGAGAAAAGAGGAGAGGAGAGACAAAAGGAGAGTAAACGCGGGAGACAACAAGAGAGACATCACTTGAGGAGAGACAAAAGGAGAGACAATAGGGGACACAACAAGAGAGACAACAGGAGAGGAGAGACAACAGGAGAGACAATAGGGGAGGAAACAGTAGAGACAACAAGATAGGCAACAGGGGAAACAACAGGAGAGGAGAGACAACAGGAGAGGAAACAAGAGAGACAACAGGAGAGGAGAGACAACAGGGGAGGAAACAGGAGAGTCAACAGGAGAGGAGAGACAACAGGGGAGGAAAGAAGAGAGACAACAGGAGAGGAGAGACAACAGGAGAGGAGAGACAACAGGAGAGGAGAGACAACAGGGAAGACAACAGGAGAGGAGAGACAACAGGGGAAACAACAGGAGAAAACAGGAGAGACAACAGAAGATGATAGACAACAGGGGAGACAACAGGAGACAACAGGAGACAACAGGGGAGACAACAGGGGAGACAACAAGAGAGACAACAGGAGAGACAACAGGAGAGACAACAGGAGAGGAGAGACAACAGGAGAGGAGATACAACAGGGGAGCCCATAGGAGACAACAGGAGAGACAACAGGGGAGACAACAGGAGAGACAACAGGAGAAGAGAGACAACAGGGTGGACAACAGGAGAGACAACACGAGATAACAGGAGAGACATCTCGAGATAACAGGAGAGACAACAGGAGAGGAGAGTCAACAGTGGAGACAACAGGAGACAACAGGAGACAACAGGAGAGACAACAGGAGACAACAGGAGACAACAGGAGAGACAACAGGAGAGGAGAGACAACAGGGGAGACAACAGGAAAAAACAGGAGAGACAACACGAGATAACAGGAGAGACATCTCGAGAGGAGAGACAACAGGAGAGACAACAGGGGAGAAAAGAGGAGAGGAGAGACAAAAGGAGAGTAAACGCGGGAGACAACAAGAGAGACAACCCTTGAGGAGAGACAAAAGGAGAGACAACAGGGGACACAACAAGAGAGACAACAGGAGAGGAGAGACAACAGGAGAGACAATAGGGGAGGAAACAGTAGAGACAACAAGATAGACAACAGGGGAAACAACAGGAGAGGAGAGACAACAGGAGAGGAAACAGGAGAGACAACAGGAGAGGAGAGACAACAGGGGAGGAAACAGGAGAGTCAACAGTAGAGGAGAGACAACAGGGGAGGAAAGAAGAGAGACAACAGGAGAGGAGAGACAACAGGAGAGGAGAGACAACAGGGAAGACAACAGGAGAGGAGAGACAACAGGGGAAACAAAAGGAGAAAACAGGAGAGACAACAGAAGATGATAGACAACAGGGGAGACAACATGAGACAACAGGAGAGACAACACGAGATAACAGGAGAGACATCTCGAGAGGAGAGACAACAGGAGAGACAACAGGGGAGAAAAGAGGAGAGGAGAGACAAAAGGAGAGTAAACGCGGGAGACAACAAGAGAGACATCACTTGAGGAGAGACAACAGGAGAGACAACAGGGGAGAAAAGAGGAGAGGTGAGACAAAAGGAGAGTAAACGCTGGAGACAACAAGAGAGACAACAGGAGAGGAGAGACAAAAGGAGAGACAATAGGGGACACAACAAGAGAGACAACAGGAGAGGAGAGACAACAGGGCAGACAACAGGAGAAAACAGGAGAGACAACACAAGATAACAGGAGAGACATCTCGAGAGGAGAGACAACAGGAGAGACAACAGGGGAGAAAAGAGGAGAGGAGAGACAAAAGGAGAGTAAACACGGGAGACAACAAGAGAGACAACAGGAGAGGAGAGACAAAAGGAGAGACAAAAGGGGACACAACAAGAGAGACATCAGGAGAGGAGAGACAACAGGAGAGACAATAGGGGAGGAAACAGTAGAGACAACAAGATAGACAACAGGGGAAACAACAGGAGAGGAGAGACAACAGGGGAGGAAAGAAGAGAGACAACAGGAGAGGAGAGACAACAGGGAAGACAACAGGAGAGGAGAGACAACAGGGGAAACAACAGGAGAAAACAGGAGAGACAACAGAAGATGATAGACAACAGGGGAGACAACAGGAGACAACAGGGGAGACAACAGGGGAGACAACAAGAGAGACAACAGGAGAGACAACAGGAGAGACAACAGGAGAGGAGAGACAACAGGAGAGGATGTACAACAGGGGAGCCCATAGGAGACAACAGGAGAGACAACAGGGGAGACAACAGGAGAGACAACAGGAGAAGAGAGACAACAGGGGAGACAACAGGAGACAACAGGAGAGACAACACAAGATAACAGGAGAGACATCTCGAGATAACAGGAGAGACAACAGGAGAGGAGAGTCAACAGGGGAGACAACAGGAGACAACAGGAGAGACAACACGAGATAACAGGAGAGACATCTCGAGAGGAGAGACAACAGGAGAGACAACAGGGGAGAAAAGAGGAGAGGAGAGACAAAAGGAGAGTAAACGCGGGAGACAACAAGAGAGACATCACTTGAGGAGAGACAAAAGGAGAGACAATAGGGGACACAACAAGAGAGACAACAGGAGAGGAGAGACAACAGGAGAGACAATAGGGGAGGAAACAGTAGAGACAACAAGATAGGCAACAGGGGAAACAACAGGAGAGGAGAGACAACAGGAGAGGAAACAAGAGAGACAACAGGAGAGGAGAGACAACAGGGGAGGAAACAGGAGAGTCAACAGGAGAGGAGAGACAACAGGGGAGGAAAGAAGAGAGACAACAGGAGAGGAGAGACAACAGGAGAGGAGAGACAACAGGAGAGGAGAGACAACAGGGAAGACAACAGGAGAGGAGAGACAACAGGGGAAACAACAGGAGAAAACAGGAGAGACAACAGAAGATGATAGACAACAGGGGAGACAACAGGAGACAACAGGAGACAACAGGGGAGACAACAGGGGAGACAACAAGAGAGACAACAGGAGAGACAACAGGAGAGACAACAGGAGAGGAGAGACAACAGGAGAGGAGATACAACAGGGGAGCCCATAGGAGACAACAGGAGAGACAACAGGGGAGACAACAGGAGAGACAACAGGAGAAGAGAGACAACAGGGTGGACAACAGGAGAGACAACACGAGATAACAGGAGAGACATCTCGAGATAACAGGAGAGACAACAGGAGAGGAGAGTCAACAGTGGAGACAACAGGAGACAACAGGAGACAACAGGAGAGACAACAGGAGACAACAGGAGACAACAGGAGAGACAACAGGAGAGGAGAGACAACAGGGGAGACAACAGGAAAAAACAGGAGAGACAACACGAGATAACAGGAGAGACATCTCGAGAGGAGAGACAACAGGAGAGACAACAGGGGAGAAAAGAGGAGAGGAGAGACAAAAGGAGAGTAAACGCGGGAGACAACAAGAGAGACAACCCTTGAGGAGAGACAAAAGGAGAGACAACAGGGGACACAACAAGAGAGACAACAGGAGAGGAGAGACAACAGGAGAGACAATAGGGGAGGAAACAGTAGAGACAACAAGATAGACAACAGGGGAAACAACAGGAGAGGAGAGACAACAGGAGAGGAAACAGGAGAGACAACAGGAGAGGAGAGACAACAGGGGAGGAAACAGGAGAGTCAACAGTAGAGGAGAGACAACAGGGGAGGAAAGAAGAGAGACAACAGGAGAGGAGAGACAACAGGAGAGGAGAGACAACAGGGAAGACAACAGGAGAGGAGAGACAACAGGGGAAACAAAAGGAGAAAACAGGAGAGACAACAGAAGATGATAGACAACAGGGGAGACAACATGAGACAACAGGAGACAACAGGGGAGACAACAGGGGAGACAACAAGAGAGACAGCAGGAGAGACAACAGGAGAGACAACAGGAGAGGAGAGACAACAGGAGAGACAACAGGAGAGGAGATACAACAGGGGAGCCAACAGGAGACAACAGGAGAGGCAACAGGAGAGGAGAGACAACAGGGGAAACAACAGGGGAGAAAAGAGGAGAGGAGAGACAAAAGGAGAGTAAACATTGGAGACAACAAGAGAGACAACAGGAGAGGAGAGACAAAAGGAGAGACAATAAGGGACACAACAAGAGAGCCAACAGGAGAGACAACAGGAGAGGAGAGACAACAGGGGAGACAACAGGAGAAAACAGGAGAGACAACAGAAGATGATAGACAACAGGGGAGACAACAGGAGACAACAGGAGACAACAGGGGAGACAACAGGGGAGACAACAAGAGAGACAACAGGAGAGACAACAGGAGAGGAGAGACAACAGGAGAGACAACAGGAGAGGAGATACAACAGGGGAGCCAACAGGAGACAACAGGAGAGACAACAGGGGAGACAACAGGAGAGACATCTCGAGAGGAGAGACAACAGGAGAGACAACAGGGGAGAAAAGAGGAGAGGAGAGACAAAATGAGAGTAAACACGGGAGACAACAAGAGAGACAACAGGAGAGGAGAGACAAAAGGAGAGACAATAGGGGACACAACAAGAGAGACAACAGGAGAGGAGAGACAACAGGAGAGACAATAGGGGAGGAAACAGTAGAGACAACAAGATAGACAACAGGGGAAACAACAGGAGAGGAGAGACAATAGGGGAGGAAACAGGAGAGACAACAGGAGAGGAGAGACAACAGGGGAAGAAACAGGAGAGTAAACAGGAGAGGAGAGACAACAGGGGAGGAAACAGGAGAGTCAACAGTAGAGGAGAGACAACAGGGGAGGAAAGAAGAGAGACAACAGGAGAGGAGAGACAACAGGAGAGGAGAGACAACAGGGAAGACAACAGGAGAGGAGAGACAACAGGGGAAACAACAGGAGAGGAGAGACAACAGGGGAAACAACAGGAGAAAACAGGAGAGACAACAGAAGATTATAGACAACAGGGGAGACAACAGGAGACAACAGGGGAGACAACAGGGGAGACAACAAGAGAGACAACAGGAGAGACAACAGGAGAGACAACAGGAGAGGAGAGACAACAGGAGAGGATGTACAACAGGGGAGCCCATAGGAGACAACAGGAGAGACAACAGGGGAGACAACAGGAGAGACAACAGGAGAAGAGAGACAACAGGGGAGACAACAGGAGACAACAGGAGAGACAACACAAGATAACAGGAGAGACATCTCGAGATAACAGGAGAGACAACAGGAGAGGAGAGTCAACAGGGGAGACAACAGGAGACAACAGGAGAGACAACACGAGATAACAGGAGAGACATCTCGAGAGGAGAGACAACAGGAGAGACAACAGGGGAGAAAAGAGGAGAGGAGAGACAAAAGGAGAGTAAACGCGGGAGACAACAAGAGAGACATCACTTGAGGAGAGACAAAAGGAGAGACAATAGGGGACACAACAAGAGAGACAACAGGAGAGGAGAGACAACAGGAGAGACAATAGGGGAGGAAACAGTAGAGACAACAAGATAGGCAACAGGGGAAACAACAGGAGAGGAGAGACAACAGGAGAGGAAACAAGAGAGACAACAGGAGAGGAGAGACAACAGGGGAGGAAACAGGAGAGTCAACAGGAGAGGAGAGACAACAGGGGAGGAAAGAAGAGAGACAACAGGAGAGGAGAGACAACAGGAGAGGAGAGACAACAGGAGAGGAGAGACAACAGGGAAGACAACAGGAGAGGAGAGACAACAGGGGAAACAACAGGAGAAAACAGGAGAGACAACAGAAGATGATAGACAACAGGGGAGACAACAGGAGACAACAGGAGACAACAGGGGAGACAACAGGGGAGACAACAAGAGAGACAACAGGAGAGACAACAGGAGAGACAACAGGAGAGGAGAGACAACAGGAGAGGAGATACAACAGGGGAGCCCATAGGAGACAACAGGAGAGACAACAGGGGAGACAACAGGAGAGACAACAGGAGAAGAGAGACAACAGGGGGGACAACAGGAGAGACAACACGAGATAACAGGAGAGACATCTCGAGATAACAGGAGAGACAACAGGAGAGGAGAGTCAACAGTGGAGACAACAGGAGACAACAGGAGACAACAGGAGAGACAACAGGAGACAACAGGAGACAACAGGAGAGACAACAGGAGAGGAGAGACAACAGGGGAGACAACAGGAAAAAACAGGAGAGACAACACGAGATAACAGGAGAGACATCTCGAGAGGAGAGACAACAGGAGAGACAACAGGGGAGAAAAGAGGAGAGGAGAGACAAAAGGAGAGTAAACGCGGGAGACAACAAGAGAGACAACCCTTGAGGAGAGAGAAAAGGAGAGACAACAGGGGACACAACAAGAGAGACAACAGGAGAGGAGAGACAACAGGAGAGACAATAGGGGAGGAAACAGTAGAGACAACAAGATAGACAACAGGGGAAACAACAGGAGAGGAGAGACAACAGGAGAGGAAACAGGAGAGACAACAGGAGAGGAGAGACAACAGGGGAGGAAACAGGAGAGTCAACAGTAGAGGAGAGACAACAGGGGAGGAAAGAAGAGAGACAACAGGAGAGGAGAGACAACAGGAGAGGAGAGACAACAGGGAAGACAACAGGAGAGGAGAGACAACAGGGGAAACAAAAGGAGAAAACAGGAGAGACAACAGAAGATGATAGACAACAGGGGAGACAACATGAGACAACAAGAGACAACAGGGGAGACAACAGGGGAGACAACAAGAGAGACAGCAGGAGAGACAACAGGAGAGACAACAGGAGAGGAGAGACAACAGGAGATAACAGGAGAGGAGATACAACAGGGGAGCCAACAGGAGACAACAGGAGAGGCAACAGGAGAGGAGAGACAACAGGGGAAACAACAGGGGAGAAAAGAGGAGAGGAGAGACAAAAGGAGAGTAAACATTGGAGACAACAAGAGAGACAACAGGAGAGGAGAGACAAAAGGAGAGACAATAAGGGACACAACAAGAGAGCCAACAGGAGAGACAACAGGAGAGGAGAGACAACAGGGGAGACAACAGGAGAAAACAGGAGAGACAACAGAAGATGATAGACAACAGGGGAGACAACAGGAGACAACAGGAGACAACAGGGGAGACAACAGGGGAGACAACAAGAGAGACAACAGGAGAGACAACAGGAGAGGAGAGACAACAGGAGAGACAACAGGAGAGGAGATACAACAGGGGAGCCAACAGGAGACAACAGGAGAGACAACAGGGGAGACAACAGGAGAGACATCTCGAGAGGAGAGACAACAGGAGAGACAACAGGGGAGAAAAGAGGAGAGGAGAGACAAAATGAGAGTAAACACGGGAGACAACAAGAGAGACAACAGGAGAGGAGAGACAAAAGGAGAGACAATAGGGGACACAACAAGAGAGACAACAGGAGAGGAGAGACAACAGGAGAGACAATAGGGGAGGAAACAGTAGAGACAACAAGATAGACAACAGGGGAAACAACAGGAGAGGAGAGACAATAGGGGAGGAAACAGGAGAGACAACAGGAGAGGAGAGACAACAGGGGAAGAAACAGGAGAGTAAACAGGAGAGGAGAGACAACAGGGGAGGAAACAGGAGAGTCAACAGTAGAGGAGAGACAACAGGGGAGGAAAGAAGAGAGACAACAGGAGAGGAGAGACAACAGGAGAGGAGAGACAACAGGGAAGACAACAGGAGAGGAGAGACAACAGGGGAAGCAACAGGAGAGGAGAGACAACAGGGGAAACAACAGGAGAAAACAGGAGAGACAACAGAAGATGATAGACAACAGGGGGGACAACAGGAGACAACAGGAGACAACAGGGGAGACAACAGGGGAGATTACAAGAGAGACAGCAGGAGAGACAACAGGAGAGACAACAGGAGAGGAGAGACAACAGGAGATAACAGGAGAGGAGATACAACAGGGGAGCCAACAGGAGACAACAGGAGAGACAACAGGGGAGACAACAGGAGAGACAACAGGAGAGGAGAGACAACAGGGGAAACAACAGGGGAGAAAAGATGAGAGGAGAGACAAAAGGAGAGTAAACACGGGAGACAACAAGAGAGACAACAGGAGAGGAGAGACAAAAGGAGAGACAATAGGGGACACAACAAGAGAGCCAACAGGAGAGACAACAGGAGAGGAGAGACAACAGGGGAGACAACAGGAGAAAATAGGAGAGACAACAGAAGATGATAGACAACAGGGGAGACAACAGGAGACAACAGGAGACAACAGGGGAGACAACAGGGGAGACAACAAGAGAGACAACAGGAGAGACAACAGGAGAGGAGAGACAACAGGAGAGACAACAGGAGAGGAGATACAACAGGGGAGCCAACAGGAGACAACAGGAGAGACAACAGGGGAGACAACAGGAGAGACATCTCGAGAGGAGAGACAACAGGAGAGACAACAGGGGAGAAAAGAGGAGAGGAGAGACAAAAGGAGAGTAAACACGGGAGACAACAAGAGAGACAACAGGAGAGGAGAGACAAAAGGAGAGACAATAGGGGACACAACAAGAGAGACAACAGGAGAGGAGAGACAACAGAAGAGACAATAGGGGAGGAAACAGTAGAGACAACAAGATAGACAACAGGGGAAACAACAGGAGAGGAGAGACAAAAGGGGAGGAAACAAGAGAGACAACAGGAGAGGAGAGACAACAGGGGATGAAACAGGAGAGTAAACAGGAGAGGAGAGACAACAGGGGAGGAAAGAGGAGCGACAACAGGAGAGGAGAGACAACAGGAGAGGAGAGACAACAGGGAAGACAACAGGAGAGGAGAGACAACAGGGGAAACAACAGGAGAAAACAGGAGAGACAACAGAAGATGATAGACAACAGGGGGGACAACAGGAGACAACAGGAGACAACAGGGGAGACAACAGGGGAGACAACAAGAGAGACAGCAGGAGAGACAACAGGAGAGACAACAGGAGAGGAGAGACAACAGGAGACAACAGGAGAGGAGAGACAACAGGGGAAACACCAGGGGAGAAAAGATGAGAGGAGAGACAAAAGGAGAGTAAACACGGGAGACAACAAGAGAGACAACAGGAGAGGAGAGACAAAAGGAGAGACAATAGGGGACACAACAAGAGAGCCAACAGGAGAGACAACAGGAGAGGAGAGACAACAGGGGAGACAACAGGAGAAAATAGGAGAGACAACAGAAGATGATAGACAACAGGGGAGACAACAGGAGACAACAGGAGACAACAGGGGAGACAACAGGGGAGACAACAAGAGAGACAACAGGAGAGACAACAGGAGAGGAGAGACAACAGGAGAGACAACAGGAGAGGAGATACAACAGGAGAGGAAACAAGAGAGACAACAGGAGAGGAGAGACAACAGGGGAGGAAACAGGAGAGTCAACAGGAGAGGAGAGACAACAGGGGAGGAAAGAAGAGAGACAACAGGAGAGGAGAGACAACAGGAGAGGAGAGACAACAGGAGAGGAGAGACAACAGGGAAGACAACAGGAGAGGAGAGACAACAGGGGAAGCAACAGGAGAAAACAGGAGAGACAACAGAAGATGATAGACAACAGGGGAGACAACAGGAGACAACAGGAGACAACAGGGGAGACAACAGGGGAGACAACAGGAGACAACAGGAGACAACAGGGGAGACAACAGGGGAGACAACAAGAGAGACAACAGGAGAGACAACAGGAGAGACAACAGGAGAGGAGAGACAACAGGAGAGGAGATACAACAGGGGAGCCCATAGGAGACAACAGGAGAGACAACAGGGGAGACAACAGGAGAGACAACAGGAGAAGAGAGACAACAGGGGGGACAACAGGAGAGACAACACGAGATAACAGGAGAGACATCTCGAGATAACAGGAGAGACAACAGGAGAGGAGAGTCAACAGTGGAGACAACAGGAGACAACAGGAGACAACAGGAGAGACAACAGGAGACAACAGGAGACAACAGGAGAGACAACAGGAGAGGAGAGACAACAGGGGAGACAACAGGAAAAAACAGGAGAGACAACACGAGATAACAGGAGAGACATCTCGAGAGGAGAGACAACAGGAGAGACAACAGGGGAGAAAAGAGGAGAGGAGAGACAAAAGGAGAGTAAACGCGGGAGACAACAAGAGAGACAACCCTTGAGGAGAGACAAAAGGAGAGACAACAGGGGACACAACAAGAGAGACAACAGGAGAGGAGAGACAACAGGAGAGACAATAGGGGAGGAAACAGTAGAGACAACAAGATAGACAACAGGGGAAACAACAGGAGAGGAGAGACAACAGGAGAGGAAACAGGAGAGACAACAGGAGAGGAGAGACAACAGGGGAGGAAACAGGAGAGTCAACAGTAGAGGAGAGACAACAGGGGAGGAAAGAAGAGAGACAACAGGAGAGGAGAGACAACAGGAGAGGAGAGACAACAGGGAAGACAACAGGAGAGGAGAGACAACAGGGGAAACAAAAGGAGAAAACAGGAGAGACAACAGAAGATGATAGACAACAGGGGAGACAACATGAGACAACAGGAGACAACAGGGGAGACAACAGGGGAGACAACAAGAGAGACAGCAGGAGAGACAACAGGAGAGACAACAGGAGAGGAGAGACAACAGGAGAGACAACAGGAGAGGAGATACAACAGGGGAGCCAACAGGAGACAACAGGAGAGGCAACAGGAGAGGAGAGACAACAGGGGAAACAACAGGGGAGAAAAGAGGAGAGGAGAGGCAAAAGGAGAGTAAACATTGGAGACAACAAGAGAGACAACAGGAGAGGAGAGACAAAAGGAGAGACAATAAGGGACACAACAAGAGAGCCAACAGGAGAGACAACAGGAGAGGAGAGACAACAGGGGAGACAACAGGAGAAAACAGGAGAGACAACAGAAGATGATAGACAACAGGGGAGACAACAGGAGACAACAGGAGACAACAGGGGAGACAACAGGGGAGACAACAAGAGAGACAACAGGAGAGACAACAGGAGAGGAGAGACAACAGGAGAGACAACAGGAGAGGAGATACAACAGGGGAGCCAACAGGAGACAACAGGAGAGACAACAGGGGAGACAACAGGAGAGACATCTCGAGAGGAGAGACAACAGGAGAGACAACAGGGGAGAAAAGAGGAGAGGAGAGACAAAATGAGAGTAAACACGGGAGACAACAAGAGAGACAACAGGAGAGGAGAGACAAAAGGAGAGACAATAGGGGACACAACAAGAGAGACAACAGGAGAGGAGAGACAACAGGAGAGACAATAGGGGAGGAAACAGTAGAGACAACAAGATAGACAACAGGGGAAACAACAGGAGAGGAGAGACAATAGGGGAGGAAACAGGAGAGACAACAGGAGAGGAGAGACAACAGGGGAAGAAACAGGAGAGTAAACAGGAGAGGAGAGACAACAGGGGAGGAAACAGGAGAGTCAACAGTAGAGGAGAGACAACAGGGGAGGAAAGAAGAGAGACAACAGGAGAGGAGAGACAACAGGAGAGGAGAGACAACAGGGAAGACAACAGGAGAGGAGAGACAACAGGGGAAACAACAGGAGAGGAGAGACAACAGGGGAAACAACAGGAGAAAACAGGAGAGACAACAGAAGATGATAGACAACAGGGGGGACAACAGGAGACAACAGGAGACAACAGGGGAGACAACAGGGGAGATTACAAGAGAGACAGCAGGAGAGACAACAGGAGAGACAACAGGAGAGGAGAGACAACAGGAGATAACAGGAGAGGAGATACAACAGGGGAGCCAACAGGAGACAACAGGAGAGACAACAGGGGAGACAACAGGAGAGACAACAGGAGAGGAGAGACAACAGGGGAAACAACAGGGGAGAAAAGATGAGAGGAGAGACAAAAGGAGAGTAAACACGGGAGACAACAAGAGAGACAACAGGAGAGGAGAGACAAAAGGAGAGACAATAGGGGACACAACAAGAGAGCCAACAGGAGAGACAAAAGGAGAGGAGAGACAACAGGGGAGACAACAGGAGAAAATAGGAGAGACAACAGAAGATGATAGACAACAGGGGAGACAACAGGAGACAACAGGAGACAACAGGGGAGACAACAGGGGAGACAACAAGAGAGACAACAGGAGAGACAACAGGAGAGGAGAGACAACAGGAGAGACAACAGGAGAGGAGATACAACAGGGGAGCCAACAGGAGACAACAGGAGAGACAACAGGGGAGACAACAGGAGAGACATCTCGAGAGGAGAGACAACAGGAGAGACAACAGGGGAGAAAAGAGGAGAGGAGAGACAAAAGGAGAGTAAACACGGGAGACAACAAGAGAGACAACAGGAGAGGAGAGACAAAAGGAGAGACAATAGGGGACACAACAAGAGAGACAACAGGAGAGGAGAGACAACAGAAGAGACAATAGGGGAGGAAACAGTAGAGACAACAAGATAGACAACAGGGGAAACAACAGGAGAGGAGAGACAAAAGGGGAGGAAACAAGAGAGACAACAGGAGAGGAGAGACAACAGGGGATGAAACAGGAGAGTAAACAGGAGAGGAGAGACAACAGGGGAGGAAAGAGGAGCGACAACAGGAGAGGAGAGACAACAGGAGAGGAGAGACAACAGGGAAGACAACAGGAGAGGAGAGACAACAGGGGAAACAACAGGAGAAAACAGGAGAGACAACAGAAGATGATAGACAACAGGGGGGACAACAGGAGACAACAGGAGACAACAGGGGAGACAACAGGGGAGACAACAAGAGAGACAGCAGGAGAGACAACAGGAGAGACAACAGGAGAGGAGAGACAACAGGAGACAACAGGAGAGGAGAGACAACAGGGGAAACACCAGGGGAGAAAAGATGAGAGGAGAGACAAAAGGAGAGTAAACACGGGAGACAACAAGAGAGACAACAGGAGAGGAGAGACAAAAGGAGAGACAATAGGGGACACAACAAGAGAGCCAACAGGAGAGACAACAGGAGAGGAGAGACAACAGGGGAGACAACAGGAGAAAATAGGAGAGACAACAGAAGATGATAGACAACAGGGGAGACAACAGGAGACAACAGGAGACAACAGGGGAGACAACAGGGGAGACAACAAGAGAGACAACAGGAGAGACAACAGGAGAGGAGAGACAACAGGAGAGACAACAGGAGAGGAGATACAACAGGGGAGCCAACAGGAGACAACAGGAGAGACAACAGGGGAGACAACAGGAGAGACATCTCGAGAGGAGAGACAACAGGAGAGACAACAGGGGAGAAAAGAGGAGAGGAGAGACAAAAGGAGAGTAAACACGGGAGACAACAAGAGAGACAACAGGAGAGGAGAGACAAAAGGAGAGACAATAGGGGACACAACAAGAGAGACAACAGGAGAGGAGAGACAACAGAAGAGACAATAGGGGAGGAAACAGTAGAGACAACAAGATAGACAACAGGGGAAACAACAGGAGAGGAGAGACAAAAGGGGAGGAAACAAGAGAGACAACAGGAGAGGAGAGACAACAGGGGATGAAACAGGAGAGTAAACAGGAGAGGAGAGACAACAGGGGAGGAAAGAGGAGCGACAACAGGAGAGGAGAGACAACAGGAGAGGAGAGACAACAGGGAAGACAACAGGAGAGGAGAGACAACAGGGGAAACAACAGGAGAAAACAGGAGAGACAACAGAAGATGATAGACAACAGGGGGGACAACAGGAGACAACAGGAGACAACAGGGGAGACAACAGGGGAGACAACAAGAGAGACAACAGGAGAGACAACAGGAGAGGAGAGACAACAGGAGAGACAACAGGAGAGGAGATACAACAGGGGAGCCAACAGGAGACAACAGGAGAGACAACAGGGGAGACAACAGGAGAGACAACACGAGATAACAGGAGAGACATCTCGAGATAACAGGAGAGACAACAGGAGAGGAGAGTCAACAGGGGAGACAACAGGAGAGACAACAGGAGAGGAGAGACAACAGGGGAGACAATAGTGGAGGAAACAGTAGAGACAACAAGATAGACAACAGGGGAAACAACAGGAGAGGAGAGACAACAGGGGAGGAAACAGGAGAGACAACAGGAGGGGAGAGACAACAGGGAAGACAACAGGAGAGGAGAGACAACAGGGGAAACAAAAGGGGAAACAACAGGAGAGGAGAGACAACAGGGGAGGAAACAGGAGAGACAACAGTAGAGGAGAGACAACAGGGGAGGAAACAGGAGAGGAGAGACAACAGCGAAGAAAGAGGAGAGACAACAGGAGAGGAGAGACAACAGGGAAGACAACAGGAGAGGAGAGACAACAGGGGAGGAAAGAGGAGAGACAACAGGAGAGGAGAGACAACAGGAGAGGAGAGACAACAGGGAAGACAACAGGAGAGGAGAGACAACAGGGGAGACAACAGGAGACAACAGTAGACAACAAGGGAGACAACAGGGGAGACAACAAGAGAGACAACAGGAGAGACAACAGGAGAGACAACAGGGGAGGATAGACAACAGGGGAGACAACAGGGGATACAACAAGAGAAACAACAGGAGAGACAACAGGAGAGGAGAGACAACAGGAGAGACAACAGGAGAGGAGATACAACAGGGGAGACAACGGGAGACAACAGGAGAGACAACAGGGGAGACAACAGGAGAGGAGAGACAACAGGGGAGACAACAGGAGAGGAGAGACAACATGGGAGACAACAGGAGAAAACAGGAGAGACAACAGGGGTGACAACAGGAGACAACAGGAGACAACAGGAGAGACAACAGGGGAGACAACAGGAGACAACAGGAGAGACAACACGAGATAACAGGAGAGACATCTCGAGAGGAGAGACAACAGGAGAGACAACAAGGGAGAAAAGAGGAGAGGAGAGACAAAAGGAGAGTAAACACGGGAGACAACAAGAGAGACAACAGGAGAGGAGAGACAAAAGGAGAGACAACAGGGGACACAATAAGAGAGACAACAGGAGAGGAGAGACAACAGGAGAGACAATAGGGGATGAAACAGTAGAGACAACAAGATAGACAACAGGGGAAACAACAGGAGAGGAGAGACAACAGGGGAGGAAACAGGAGAGACAACAAGAGGGGAGAGAAAAAGGGGAAGACAACAGGAGAGGAGAGACAACAGGGGAAACAAAAGGGGAACAACAGGAGAGGAGAGACAACAGCGGAGGAAACAGGAGAGACAACAGTAGAGGAGAGACAACAGGGGAGGAAACAGGAGAGACAACAGGAGAGGATAGACAACAGGGGAGGAAAGAGGAGAGACAACAGGAGAGGAGAGACAACAGGGAAGACAACATGAGAGGAGAGACAACAGGGGAGGAAAGAGGAGAGACAACAGGAGAGGAGAGACAACAGGGAAGACAACAGGAGAGGAGAGACAACAGGGGAGACAAAAGGATACAACAGGAGACAACAGGGGAGACAACAGGGGAGACAACAAGAGAGACAACATGAGAGACAACAGGAAAGACAACAGGGGAGGAGAGACAACAGGGGAGACAACAGGGGATACAACAAGAGAGACAACAGGAGAGACAACAGGAGAGGCGAGACAAAAGTAGAGACAACAGGAGAGGAGATACAACAGGGGAGACAACAGGAGACAACAGGAGAGACAACAGGGGAGGCAACAGGAGAGGAGAGACAACAGGGGAGACAAAAGGAGAAAACAGGAGAGACAACAGTGGAGACAACAGGAGACAACAGGAGAGGAGAGACAACAGGGGACACAACAGGAGACAACAGGAGAGACAACACGAGATAACAGGAGAGACATCTCGAGATAACAGGAGAGACAACAGGACAGGAGAGACAACAGGGGAGACAACAGGAGACAACAGGAGACAACAGGAGAGACAACAGTAGAGGAGAGACAACAGGGGAGACAATAGGAGACAACAGGAGAGACAACACGAGATAACAGGAGAGACATCTCCAGAGGAGAGACAACAGGAGAGACAACAAGGGAGAAAAGAGGAGAGGAGAGACAAAAGGAGAGACAACAGGGGACATAACAAGAGAGACAACTGGAGAGGAGAGACAACAGGAGAGACAATAGGGGACGAAACAGTAGAGACAACAAGATAGACAACAGGGGAAACAACAGGAGAGGAGAGACAACAGGGGAGGAAAAATGAGAGACAACAAGAGGGAGAGACAACAAGGAAGACAACAGGAGAGGTAGAGACAACAGGGGAGGAAACAGGAGAGACAACAGTAGAGGAGAGACAACAGGGGAGACAACACGAGATAACAGGAGAGACATCTTGAGATAACAGGAGAGACAACAGGACAGGAGAGACAACAGGGGAGACAACAGGAGACAACAGGAGACAACAGGAGATACAACAGGAGAGGAGAGACAACAGGGGAGACAACAGGAGACAACAGGAGACAACAGGAGATACAACAGGAGAGACAACACGAGATAACAGGAGAGACATCTCGAGAGGAGAGACAACAGGAGAGACAACAAGGGAGAAAAGAGGAGAGGAGAGACAAAAGGAGAGTAAACACGGGAGACAACAAGAGAGACAACAGGAGAGGAGAGACAAAAGGAGAGACAACAGGCGACACAACAAGAGAGACAACAGGAGAGGAGAGACAACAGGAGAGACAATAGGGAATGAAACAGTAGAGACAACAAGATAGACAACAGGGGAGACAACAGGAGAGACAACAGGAGGAGTGAGACAACAGGAGAGAGAACAGGCTGAGACAACAAGAGAGACAACAGGAGAGGTGAGACAACAGGAGAGACAACAGGAGAGGCAACAGGAGAGACTACAGGAGAGACAACAGCTGATACAACAGGAGAGACAACAGGAGAGACAACAGGAAAGACAACAGGAGAGACAACAGGAGAGGAGAGACAACAGGAGAGACAACAGGAGAGACAACAGGAGAGACCACAGGAGAGACAACAGGCGAGGAAAGTCAACAGGGAAGACAACAGGAGAGACAACAGGAGAGACAATAGGGAAGACAACAGGAGAGGAGAGACAACAGGGAAGACAACAGGAGAGACAACAGGGGAGGAAACAAGGAAGACAACAGGAGAGGAGAGACAACAGGAGAGACAACAGGGAAGACAACAAGGAAGACAACAGGAAATGAGAGACAACAGGAGAGACAACAAGGAAGACAACAGGGAAGACAACAGGAGAGGAGAGACAACAGGGAAGACAACAGGAGAGGAGAGACAACAGAAGAGACAACAGGAGAGACAACAGGGGAGGAAACAAGTAAGACAACAGGAGAGACATCAGGAGAGGAGAGACAACAGGAGAGACAACAGGAGAGGAGAGACAACAGGAGAGACAACAGGAGAAGAGAGACAACAGGAGAGACAACAGGAGAGACAACAGGAGAGACAACAGGAGAGTCGACACATTAACTGGCTAAACCGTTGACAACTGCTATAATGATCTCCTCTGAGTCCATGGTAGCGAGTGTCAGGGTTCCTCTGGTTCTTGGCTCGAGCCCTGGAGTCAGTGTGTGTGTGTGTATGTGTGAGTGTGTGAGTGTGTGTTTGGGGCGGAAGGGCTGGGAGTTGTCAGGCAGTGAGTGAGCGCCGTGTGATTTGGACCAACGCCCATCCCCTCTATGCTAATAAGAGTAATCAGTGCCCCCATACCAGGTACCAGTCCGATAGAACCACAGCGACATGGAACAGCCCCTACTGCCTACCCACCAGCCACCCACACTGTTTACCCACAACAACCTGGAACACACACACACACACACACAATCACAAACACACACACACACACACACACACACACACACACACACACACACACACACACACACACACACAATGAGAGTTAATGAGCGGGAAACATGGTCAATACTGTCCAATTGATCACCATTGTCCGACAACTGTGGGGCATCGATTGGGTTGCTGTTCAGTAATGGCTCATTAGACATGTCTTATAGATGTACATGAATAAACACACAATCACACCTAATGTACGCTACCACAAACAATTCAAACCGTTTCAGTATCAAAGTGATTGCTGCCTTGCTTGATTTCATCTGGAGTGCTTCTTAATATACACATTCTGTATTAAATGATTGAACTTCTGGCAGCGCTACTGGAGGTAGCTGCATATTGTGTCATTCATATTATTGTTATAGTCTAGATCAGGCCTGGGCAACTCCAGTCCTCGGGGGCCTGATTGGTGTCACACCTGACTACAATAATCAACTAATCATGATCTTCAGTTAAACATGCAATTAGTTTAAATCAGGTGTGTTTGCTAGGGATGAGGGGAGAAGAGTGACACCAATCATACCCCCGAGGACTGGAATCTCCCAGGCCTGTCCTAGATCAACCTTTAAGGCTGGTTTACAGTCTGTCTGTCGACATGTCTGTAGACAATTGTCGCGGCGACGCTAACGTTCTATTGTCGTCCGACATTGTCGTTATGAAAAAATATGAAGACAAAACATCAGGGCTCCAGATAGCATACCGTCTCTATTTTAACACCAATAAACCCACCCGGTTACAAAATCAATTCAGTAAATGTCAACGTAAAAAGCCAGGCAACTAAAAGCAATTTTTGAAACAACGTTTTGGTTCGTTGCTAGTTAGCTAGTTGGCTAGCCAGTTGAAATAATGAACAGAGTATAGCCGACAACGTCTTCATTTTAGCTACTTTTTATTCATTATTCCAGGAAAACAAGCCCACAACACCATCATTATTTACAAGGTAATGGGGAGAGTACAGGAAACAGCTGACAGTTGTGCGTGTGACTAAATAAAACTAGGTCATTCTATCTGAGAATTATAAAAGTCCTGCATCGTCTTGTCACAGGACGATTTGGTCTGGTTGCTGTGGCAGTCCGGTAACCACGACAACGGACGTTGCGACAGTCGCAGAGACTTAACATTTTCTCATGTCTGTGCGACAAGGAAACTGACAGACTCAGCGACAGTCTACAAACATTCCACCTGAGTACAACTGTAATGTTGTTTAGAGGAGCATACCTGTCGATGAACCAGCCTTTTCATGGAAGGTCTCTGCACTGGATTAGAAAAACAACTCAGAGAAAATACATTAACGACAAACTGCAAGCCTGGGAAAAGTGGAATAACTCTAAGAGCCCACAGCAAATTGCTGGCTTTGTTGCAGCGGTCAGCATGAGCAGTTTTAGTGGGGGCTGTTAGGTGTTAGTGTCTGGGAGGGTTATGTACCATGGAGACCCCAACCTCTTATGACAGGAGGTGGGGCAGACAGACAGACAGACACACTGAGACACAGACAGACATACAGACACCGACAACCACAGACACACTGAGACACAGACAGGCAGACAGACAGGCAGACAGACAGGCAGGCAGGCAGACAGACAGACAGACAGGCGTCTACAACTTCCAAAGTCTGAACACTGCGCCTATAGAAAACGGCCTTGAGGTGATTCCTGGCCAGACCACTGCTTCCTGAGGCCCAGTCACATGAAAATATACCCCCCTACCACCACTCTGCAGGCCTGCCTCCCTACTACCATCTGTCTGGAGGAGGCACACACCTCTCTCTCTCTCTCTCTCTCTCTCAGTGTTGGCAGTTAGTGCGCTGTGCTCTGCTCACCAGGGAGAGATGAGGGGGTGGATGGAAGCTAGAGGACGGAGGCTGGGTGAGCTGGTTTCGGACGTTGGCAGGGGAAGCAAGCCTGCTCCTGCTCTGCCCTGGACGACTGGGCACTTTTGTCTCTCTGTGGAAAGACTCCTGAGGCCTGTGCTTTAAATAGAACCTCTTGTCCTGCTGGACCTGAAGTCCTGAATTCCAAGCAGCGGTTTCACTCACAACAACCACAACAACAACATCAACAACAACACCACCACAACCATGGAAATCTCTCCCACAAGCACTAGTCTTGCTGTATCCTACACAGAGGTTACTGAGCAAGCCCACCGCCACAGTATCCAGTCTTGCTGTATCCTACACAGAGGTTACTGAGCAAGCCCACCTCCACAGTATCCAGTCTTGCTGTATCCTACACAGAGGTTACTGAGCAAGCCCACCGCCACAGTATCCAGTCTTGCTGTATCCTACACAGAGGTTACTGAGCAAGCCCACCTCCACAGTATCCAGTCTTGCTGTATCCTGCACAGAGGTTACTGAGCAAGCCCACCTCCACAGTATCCAGTCTTGCTGTATCCTACACAGAGGTTACTGAACGAGCCCACCTCCACAGTATCTAGTCTTTCTGTATCCTACACAGAGGTTACTGAGCAAGCCCACCTCCACAGTATCCAGTCTTGCTGTATCCTACACAGAGGTTACTGAGCAAGCCCACCTCCACAGTATCCAGTCTTGCTATTAAAGCAGCAGAGAACAGCAGCGAATCTTTGACTTTCAGACAAGCATCTCGCTGCCGCAAGTGAGGGCCTTGGTGTGAGGCTAGCTGTCAAGCTCCCTCCAATTGTCCTTGGGCCCTGTGTGACGGCTGTGTGACGCCCACAGACACCAATATAGTTATTATGGGTGATAGTGGACTCGGAAAGTCGTGGAGGCGGCTGTGTCCAGACGTCAGTCACAAAGAGAGTGAGAGAGAGAGGAGAAGAGGAGGGCGGATCAATCAGGAGATGTCTGATTAACTGGACAGAGAGGACGCATATTTCTGTTGATTCATTCCTTCTCTCGCTGTTCCAAACCACACATCTAGAGGAGGAACCAATCCCAGAGCAGGCAGATTGACTGTCAGTCAAAGACGGAAAGGCAGCAACGTGATGGAGGAATTGTATACACAGACAAACACATTAACAAGCAGGTCCTATTGCGGTAATCACAGTAATACAGAACTCCAATGACAGGCGGTGGATGTGGAATAGCACATTGGGCCCCAAGGTTGACAGAACAGGAAACAAGCAAAGAGATTTGGGTTTTCAGTTACACTAAGGTACTTATTTTCAGAGGTGAAATGGCTACGACACGGGAGAGTGGGGGTAATTTCCCGCCATCAAGTCTGTTTTTAATTTTCCTCTTTTCCCTTTCTCTCCCGTTGAGGGACAGGGCATCAGCCTGTTGGGGTGGATGTCTGGATGTCGGAAGGCTGTAATTGAGGTTAACATCTCAACTGATTGTAGAACATCCATCGGGGGAAGGCATCTCCACCTCCACCCATTGGAGATGCCCTGTAAATTAATTCCACTTTCGGGCGTCGACGTGACGGCTGAGCCTACGGCTGAGCGAGCCTACGGCTGAGCCTACGGCTGAGCGAGCCTACGGCTGAGCCTACGGCTGAGCGAGCCTACGGCTGAGCGAGCCTACGGCTGAGCCTACGTGTCCGTACTTCCTCCTCCAGATCAGAGTCAGATTCCAAGGTCTCACATTTGTGGAAAACAGAACACTATTTAATGATATGAGAGACCAGGTGTGTGTCCCCGACTGGGCTTGAACCTGGGGTCATCTGCGAGCCACAAGACTATAGCCCATTGAGCTAAAGCCTAGCCATTAGCTTGGGCAGCTAAAACAAGTCTTCAGGTCTCAAACTACCTCTGTTACGATGTGTGCATAGGTGTACATGTCTGGACTGTGAAAAAACTAACACTGAGTACTGTACACTAAGTGTTAGTCAACTAAGTGTTTACTTCCAGCCATCATGACACAGTGTGTGCCCCACCCCCAGGTATCTCCATGGAGACCATGTTGTTTAGGAGGTAAACAGTGTCGCTTGCAAAGGTTTGTCAAGTCCCAAATTGATTTGGGATTGGGCAGTTGTGTTTTGAGTGGAGCTGCATAACTACAGTTTAACACCAAACTTTTCTCAGAAGTCGTAGCATACAAAATACACCCCCAGTACCACCAGGAGTTTATTCTGGTCAGGAACACAACAGGACAACAACATTAACAACAAAAGGACAACACAGCTAGCCAGCTACACATGGATTCCTCCGACAGAGCTCCATCTCTCCTTACACAAACAGCCCATTTCTATCCCCCTTGTATTCAATCTGAAATAAACAAACAGATGCTATTCTTGACTACACAGGCTCTGTTAGCTGGTTAGACGAGGTACTGCGCAGGTCTAGACCAGCCCTTTTTTCTATTTGCTGAGGTTTTCCTCAGGAATCAAATGGCGACAGTATATCCGTAGATATGCTAATGCAGTGAAGGTGAGGATCAGAAAGGACTACTGCAGTCCCGAAGGCAATGATTGTGTTGTGGAAGGAGCCACAGTAATCGGGACAGACACACGTGCTCACATTCTCCACCATATAAATCCAGAATACTAATGCCCCCACCTCTCTGTCTCTCTCTCTCTCTCCCTCCATCACCTTCTCTTTTTATTTCTGTCTTTTTTGCTCTCTCTTCTTTCTAGAGCTTTCCTCTCTCTCTCTCTCTCTCTCTCTCACACACACACACACACACACACACACCCTCACTCCTCACGCACACATCCTCTCTGGATCAGCAGGAGTCCAAATCAAGCTGATTTTCCTCTTTGGTTTGGAGGGAGAGAGCTGCTCAGATTGTATTTCACAAAGTCAGAGAGGAGCGACCAGTGGGAGGTGGTGGGAGACGAGGGGATGTTTTGCATATTATAATGTGGAAAATAGGAAGCAGGGGAGTGAAAGTAATCTCTCCCTCACACACACACACACACACACACACACACACACACACACACACACACACACACACACACACACACACACACACACACACACACACACACACACACACACACACACACACAAACAGACAGACACTGAAACACACACACACACACACACACACACACACACACACACACACACACACACACACACACACACACACACACACACACACTACTACACTACTGTCTCCTACAGGACAAACACATCTAGTCCACATCAACTCCCGTTAGGTCAATTTCAGCAGAGGATATGATGTCTGAGCTAGTGAAAGCATAAAAAACAACAGTCTTGGATTATTGTGGATAAAACAAGGTTCACGTTTCTCCGTATTCCGCTTTCAAACACGCTCAATATTTTGTGCAGGTGAGAAGATAATGGGACGATGCTTCATCATTTTCCCCCACATTTGCTCAAATTGCGCACACCTGACAGAAACACCCCAGAGTGTAATCAGGAGTGTGTGTGTGTTTGTGTGTATGTTGTGATTTCCACAGCGGGCTAAAAGCACCATCCGTGGTGTGATAGGCTGACCATGGAGGCAGTGTAGGGCTTTCATTTGTTCTGCCTGCTGCAGAAGCTGGCTAATGCAACACACCTGCTATCTCCACACCATCATTAACCTCAGCCTCAGTCGCCCGGCGAAAAGGTCAGGGATAAACAGAGATCAGCCACAGAGGAGAGAGAGAGAGAGAGAGAGAGAGAGAGAGAGAGAGAGAGAGGGGGAGAGAGAGAGAGAGAGAGAGAGAGAGAGAGAGAGAGAGAGAGAGAGAGAGAGAGAGATCTGTCAAACTCCCAGTCCTGATGAGCAATAATGTAAGGCTGATGAGTAGGAGTGGGCTGCCCGGGTGGAGAGAGATGCATGATGGGAACGGAGAAAGAGAGCAACACTTCAAACTCACAGGGCGTCTGTCTTTGATCTGATCAAATAAACACAGAAACCAGCAGAGATTCCAGACACATTTACCCCAGTCTACAGTACTGTATGTACAAGGTCTTGGTACACCTCTACTGTGTGTCCAGTTTAACCATGCAGGCCCTGTCTAAAGATTTAAAACTATAGGTCCTGATCTGACAAAACAGTGGTAAAATAGGAATTATTATTGGGTGAAGTAAACAAATTAGTGTGTTGGATTAAATCATGTTTGAATTGTATGAATTTCAGTGCTTTAGATTGTGATGCACCAAACTCTGGATAATCAAAGAGAATAGCCATTGATGTACAGGTCAGGCATGACTTCCGAAAGCATAGTTTGACAGATATGGTGAGGACTGTGATGATGTCATCAGGATGTCCCAGAGTTCCCTCAGGGATACCTCTTTACAACAACCCACACATGACAAATGGCAGAGCTTCTCACGTTGCAACGCAACAAGTTATTAGTGCTGAGCGATTAGTGGTTTTTGAGCTCGGTTCGATTATGAAAAAATAATCATCATTATCTAGGCTAGCCTGCCTAAGTATGCTGCAGATCTGTCTGACTAAATCATTTGACTAGCTCTTCAAAGTAGAAAAGGCATACTTCCACGAATTCTCCATTCCTCTCTCTCATCATTGTGTACATTCCTCTCTCATGCATACGGTCCATGTGTATCTAACCTTATGTAGCAGGTATACAGTGTATCAGTGGAAGGGGAGACCATCCTCCTCAGTGAATTTTATAAAGATAACAACTGTAAAACATTTTTAAAAGTTATCCTTTTTAGATAAACCTATACTAAATATATTCACGTCACCAAATAATTGATGAAAACACACTGTTTTGCAATGAAGGTCTACAGTAGCCTCAACAGCACTCTGTAGGGTAGCACCATGGTGTAGCCGGAGGACAGCTAGCTTCTGTTCTCCTCTGGTCTGGGTACATTGTCTTCAATATATAACCTAGGAAGCTCATGGTTCTCACCCTTTCCATAGACTTACATAGTAATTATGACAACTTCTGGAGGCTGTCCTCCAACCTATCAGAGCTCTTGCATCATGAACTGACATGTTGTCCACCCAATCAAAGAATCAGAGAATAAATCAGGTAGTGAAAGCATGGCCTACAGCTAGCTAGCATTGCAGTGCATGAAATGTGGTGAGTAGTTGTCTCAAAGAGAGAGGAAGACAACAGTTGAACAGTTTTGAGCAAATGTATTTCTTCAAAAATGAAGGAGAAGCAAGATAGATAGAGAGCAAGAAAGAGATTGTCATTTTTTAACTTTCAGTTTCACTTACAGAGGGATGCTATGTTATCAAATCAAGTCAAATGTATTTATATAGCCCTTCGTACATCAGCTGATATCTCAAAGTGCTGTACAGAAACCTAGCCTAAAACCCCAAACAGCAAGCAATGCAGGTGTTGAAGCACGTTGGCTAGGAAAAACTCCCTAGAAAGGCCAAAACCTAGGAAGAAACCTAGAGAGGAACCAGGCTATGAGGGGTGGCCAGTCCTCTTCTGGCTGTGCCGGGTGGAGATTATAACAGAACATGGCCAAGATGTTCAAATGTTCATAAATGACCAGCATGGTCAAATAATAGGTCTGGGACAGGTAGCACGTCTGGTGAACAGTCACGGTCGTCGTAAGAAGCGGACCAAAATGCAGCATGGTATGTGTTCATGATGATATTTTAATTAAAGAAAGCACTGAACACTGACTACAAAACAATAAACGAATAACGTCCGTGAAGCTATAAGAATTGTGCTGACACAAACACTACACATGGACAATCACCCACAACCCACAATGACAAAACAGGCTACCTAAATATGGTTCCCAATCAGAGACAACGACTAACACCTGCCTCTGATTGAGAACCATATCAGGCCAAACACAGAAACAGACAAACTAGACATACAACATAGAATGCCCACTCAGATCACACCCTGACCAAATAAAACCTATAAACTTACAAAGCAAACTAAGGTCAGGGTGTGACAGTACCCCCCCCCCCCCCCCCCAAGTGCGGGCTCCGGCCGCAAAACCTTAACCCTTTAGGGGAGGGTCTGGGTGGGCATCTGTCCGCGGTGGCGGCTCTGGCGCTGGACGTGGACCCCACTCCACCATAGTCTTAGTCCGCTTCTGTGGCCTCCTAGGAACGGTGACTCTCGCCACCGACCTTGGACTGGCAACTCTACTAAAGGGCCCCACTGGACTGAGGGGCAGCTCGGGACTGAGGGGCAGCTCGGGACTGAGGGGTAGCTCAGGACTGGCTGATTGCTCTGGCAGCTCCTGGCTGGCTGGCGGCTCTGGCCGCTCCTGGCTGGCTGGCGGCTCTGGCCGCTCCTGGCTGGCTGGCGGCTCTGGCAGGTCCTGGCTGGCTGACGGCTCTGGCAGGTCCTGGCTGACTGACGACTCAGGACAGACTGGCGGCTCTAGCAGCTCTGGACAGGCGGGAGACTCTAGCAGCTCCGGACAGGCGGGAGACTCTAACAGCTCTGGACAGGCAGGAGACTCTAGCAGCTCTGGACAGGCGGGAGACTCTAGCAGCTCTGGATAGGCGGGAGACTCTAGCAGCTCTGGACAGGCAGGAGATTCTAGCAGCTCTGGACAGGCGGGAGACTCTAGCGGCTCAGGACAGGAGGAAGGCTCTGGCAGCACTGGAGAGAAGGGAGCACCTGTAGGCAGAAGACGGAGAGACAGCCTGGTGCGGGGGGCTGCCACCGGAGGGCTGGTGCGTGGAGGTGGCACTGGAGCTTTGAGCACCGAGCCTGCCCAACCTTACCTGGTTGAATGCTCCAGGTCGTCCTGCCAGTGCGGCGAGGTGGAATAGCCCACACTGGGCGTGCTGGCAAACCGGGGACCCCATGCGTAAGGCTGGTGCCATGTACGCCGGCCCAGGGAGACGCACTGGAGACCAGATGCGTAGAGCCGGCTTCATGGCACCTGGCTCGATGCCCACTCTAGCCCGGCCGATACGAGGAGCTGGAATGTACCGCACCGGGCTATGCACCCGCACCGGGGACACCGTGCGCTCCACAGCATAACACGGTGCCTGCCCAGTCCCTCTCGCTCTCCGGTAAGCACAGGAAGTTGGCGCAGGTCTCCTACATGGCTTCGCCACACTCCCTGTGTGCCCCCTCCCAAGACATTTTTGGGGCTGCCTCTCGGGCTTCCTTGCCAGCCGTGTTCCCTCATATCGCTGGCTTCTCTCTCCGGCTGCCTCTGCTCTCCTAGCTGCCTCCACCGGTTCCCATGGGAGGCGATCCCTTCCAGTCAGGATCTCCTCCCATGTGTAGCAACCCTTGCCGTTCAAAACGTCCTCCCATGTCCAGGAGTCCTGACATCGCTGCCTCACCTGCCGCTGCTGCTGCTTCCTGTTACCACACCGCTTGGTCCTTGGTTGGTGGGTGATTCTGTCACGGTCGTCGTAAGAAGCGGACCAAAATGCAGCATGGTATGTGTTCATGATGATATTTTAATTAAAGAAAGCACTGAGCACTGAATACAAAACAATAAACGAATAACGACCGTGAAGCTATAAGAATTGTGCTGACACAAACACTACACATAGACAATCACCCACAACCCACAATGACAAAACAGGCTACCTAAATATGGTTCCCAATCAGAGACAACGACTAACACCTGCCTCTGATTGAGAACCATATCAGGCCAAACACAGAAACAGACAAACTAGACATACAACATAGAATGCCCACTCAGATCACACCCTGACCAAAAAAAACTATAAACATACAAAGCAAACTAAGGTCAGGGCGTGACAAGAACAGGTCAGGATTCCAGAGCCACAGGCAGAACCGTTGAAACTGGAGCAGCAGCACGGCCAGGTGGACTGGGGACAGCAAGGAGTCATCATGCCAGGTAGTCCTGAGGCATGGTCCTATGGCTCAGGTCCTCTGAGAGAGAGAAAGAAAGAGAGAATTAGAGCGAGCATACTTAAATTCACACAGGACACTGGATAAGACAGGAGAAGTACTCCAGATATAACAAACTGACCCTAGCCCCCCGACACAAACTACTGCAGCATAAATACTGGCTATGACTATCTAGCTGGCTATGACTATCCAACACAACACTGGAACTCTTCCAATTCAAGGCAAGCTTTTGGTTTGACTAATTTATTGCCACCGGCCCGCTTACTGACTACTGTATGATTGTAACGGGTTTACTAATGTGTTAGTTCTATTTGCTATGTTGACTATGATGTTACATTAGCAAATATGGTGACATCGATGTAGGCTGTGTGTAGTGGTAATAATGTGGTTTGGCTTGGAACGTTTTTTTTTTGCCTGGTCACATACAGCTGAAGAGAAAAGATGAGAGGAGGAGAGTGCATAGAAGGAATACAACGTGGCTTCTGTGAAAGTGAACTGTGTTTACACATGCTCAGGGGTATATACATTCTGCCAATTCTTTTGAACATTTCTTAAGCGGAAGTAAACGGAACGAAACAGGGATAAACATACCTGAATTTGTCCAATAAAAACTCTTGTTTGCAAATGTTGGACAAGTGAGTACAGCCTAGATCAGCTAGATGCAGGCAACAAGGTGCAAGGCTGTATTGAATGTGTCATTGTCTGTCACCTAAACATTTTCTCTTGACTTGTGTGCACCCATGTTGTAAGCTTTCATTCATAGGCTAGGTTGTAACAACCTCACGATGGGTATAGGTTAGATTAGAGTCTCATGTAGTAAACCTGATGATGTTACACTGAACTGGGTGAATGGAACATGAATGACAGTCATCCAATATGCTATAGAAATTAGGCCATGCTCATGAAAAAAATAACATCCTCCGTCATCTTAAAGGGCACCTACCGCCACTGAAGTGTGTCCATCCCGGTCCAAGCCGGAAAAGAACAGGAGCGGTGGATTATGGTCATTGTAGTTCATTACCAAGTTTCTGCGCTGAACTAGGTTAAATATTTGCTTAATGAAAACTACAACTCCCTTCAGCCCAGCGTCCCATATATTGACTTAATTTCTCTTGTGAATTATTGGATTTCTCGCTACAGAAACTGCATGTTGAGCTCACAAAAAAAACTAAATGGAAATTCAAGTAATTGAACCGACATCGGTCAATCAGTTGTTTAATAAAGAATTAATCGAAATTTACAGAATGGTTATTTGGATGAAAAGGGGGGAGGGTCACACTTTTTGAATTTCAGTTAAGGGGAGGGTTTAGTATTTTTTTTATCTAGTCCAGGGGAGGGTCATGTAATTTGTTAAAATATCCATAGATATTTCGGTGAATTCCTATATCCATAGATTTGTCTGTGAATTCCTCCACCCTACCTGCACTTTTTAAATAGCCTACCCCCGTATCAGTGAAGGGCTGTTAATTAAAATCACGACTCAAATTGAGGGGGTATGAGTGTATGGCATAGGCCAACCTTTTATTAAAGAAAATGACAAAAAGCAAAGGCCTATCTCTTGTCAGTTTAAGATTTTGAAGAAAATTAAACGGATCCAATTACCTAAAGTTATCGATAACAGTGCTTTGGTCCCCAATGCTTTATGCTGGAAACAAGCTGTAAAATACCCAGGAAAGACATGACTCTGTGTCCTGACCATAGAGAGCCTTTTTATTCTCTATTTTGGTTAGGTCGGGGTGTGACTAGGGTGGGTGATCTAGATTGTTTTATTTCTATGTTGGCCTAGTACGGTTCCCAATCAGAGGCAGCTGTTTATCGTTGTCTCTGATTGGGGATCATATTTAGGCAGCCATTTCCCCACTGTGTTTTGTGGGATCATGTTTTGAGTTAGTGCATGTAGCACCTCTTATGTTACGGTTTGTTGTTTGTTTCCTTTTATTTTTGTAAGTTTCACAAAAGATGTGGAACTCAGAGCCCAGGAGGATAGGGTATCCTGGACTTATTAGATGGGATATTGGATGGGAAGGGATCCTGGACTTGGGAGGAAATCCTGGCAGGACAGGATCGCCTTCCTTGGCGGCAGACGCAAGGAGAGAAGGGAGGACAGTGACGACGCCAGTGTTCGCAGTCACAAGGAAAGCTCAAAAGACAGCCCACCCAACACGGGGTGGTCACGGGGTGGTCACGGGGTGGTCGGCGGAGCCGAGGTGTGAACCAGAGACAACCTGGAAGGAGATAGAGAGGTGGTCGGTCGACCCAAGGAGAGTGCCAGAGCCCGCCTGGGAGTCGATGAAACAGTCCGAGGAGGGATACCGGAGAATGGAGTTGTCGAGGAGTATGCAGCAACGCAGGCGTTTGGAGGAGCGTGTCACCAGTCCGGTGCAATCTGTGCCGGTCCCACGCATTAGGCCTCCTGTGCCTGCTCCTCGCACTCGCCCTGATGTACGCCTCCACAGCCCAGTATGTCTTGTGCCTGCTCCCTGCACTCGCCCTGAAGTGCGTGTCACCAGTCCGGTGCCACCTGTGCCGGCTCCATGCACCAGGTTTCCAGTGCGCCTTCCCAGTCCGGTGGGTCCTATGCCTGCTCCTTGCACTCGCCCTGAAGTGTGTGTCACCAGTCCGGTGCCACCTGTGCCGGCTCCATGCACCAGGCTTCCGGCGACGGTTCACAGTTCAGAGCTTCCGGCGACGGTCCCCAGTCCAGAGCTTCCTGCGACGGTCCACAGTCCGGAACCTCCTACCACAGTCCACAGTCCGGAACCTCCTACGGCGGTCCACAGTCCGGAACCTCCTACGACGGTCCACAGTCCGGAACCTCCTACGACTGTCCACAGTCCGGAACCTCCTACGATGGTCCAAAGTCCGGGACCTCCTATGACGGTCCACAGTCCGTGACCTCCTGCGACGGTCCACAGTCCGGAACCTCCTGCGAAGGTCAACGTCCCCGGAACCTCCAGCGAGGGTCAACGGTCCAGAGCTTCCAAGCACGGCGTCCAGTCCTGCTCCATGGCAGGAACCTCCCTCTGCGCCGGTACCCAGTCCGGGTACAGTGTCCAGTCCAGCTCCAAGGCCGGAGCCTTCTTTGGCGCCGATGTCCAGTCCAGGCACGGTGTCCAGTCCAGCTCCAAGGCCGGAGCCTTCTTTGACGCCGATGTCCAGCACAGGCACGGCGTCCAGTCCCGCTCCTAGGCAGGAGCCTTCTTTGGCACCGATGTCCAGTCCAGGCAGGGCGTCCAGTCTCGCTCCATGACAGGAGCCTTCCTCTGCACCGGTGCCCAGTCCAGTCACGGCGTCCAGTCCTGCTCCATGGCCAGAGCCTTCTTCTGCGCCGGTGCCCAGTTCAGGCACGGCGTCCAGTCTCGCTCCATGGCAGGAGCTTTCCTCTGCGCCGAGGCCCAGTCCGGGTGCGACGTGCAACCCAGCTCCATGGCTGTATCCGTGGTCTGGGAGGGGGCAAAGTCCCGCACCAGAGCCGCCAACGACGCTGGATCCGCGGGATGAGCGGGTTCTTCGTCCCGCACCAGAGCCGCCACTGATGCTGGCAGATCCGCGAGCGGAGTGGGTACTTCGCCCCGCACCGGAGCCGCCACCGACGCTAGACGCCCACCGGACCCTCCCCTATAGAGTCAGGTTTTGCGGCCGGAGTCCACACCTTAGGGGGGGGTACTGTCACTCTCTGACCATAGAGAGCCTATTTATTCTCTATTTTGGTTAGGTCGGGGTGTGACTAGAGTGGGTAATCTAGGTTGTTTTATTTCTATGTTGGCCTGGTATGGTTCCCAATCAGAGGCAGCTGTTTATCGTTGTCTCCGATTGGGGGATAATATTTAGACAGCCATTTCCCAACTGTGTTTTGTGGGATCATGTTTTGAGTTAGTGCATGTAGCACCTCTTATGTTAAGGTTTGTTGTTTCTTTCCTTTTGTTTTTGTAAGTTTCACAAAAGATGTGGAACTCAGAGCACGCTGCGCCTTGGTCCATCTCTCCACACAGCCGTGACATTCTGATGCATATGGGAGTAGCATCGTTTCGTTTCTTTGCCATTCAGAGGCTGAGCTACAACCTTCTATAGCCGAGGAGACAAACATGTTACTTTGCTTGAGAAGTAATCTAATTCTGTCACTATCAATTGATTAAGATATTCACTTTCTGTACAATACAAGATGTTTAAACCCAGACAGCTTTTAGGGAAACACTTGTGACCTTCTCTCTTTGGGTTAAGCCACGGAAGAAGAGCAGCCGGCAGTTAAAGGTTACGTTTAAGGTTACATGGAAAGGTAGGCCTTCTCCCTCTGGGATGGAAAGGTAGGCCTACTCCCTCTGGGATGGAAAGGTAGGCCTACTCCCTTTGGGGTGGAAAGGTAGGCCTACTCCCTCTGGGATGGAAAGGTAGGCCTTCTCCCTCTGGGATGGAAAGGTAGGCCTTCTCCCTCTGGGATGGAAAGGTAGGCCTTCTCCCTCTGGGATGGAAAGGTAGGCCTTCTCCCTCTGGGATGGAAAGGTAGGCCTTCTCCCTCTGGGATGGAAAGGTAGGCCTACTCCCTCTGGGATGGAAAGGTAGGCCTTCTCCCTCTGGGATGGAAAGGTAGGCCTACTCCCTCTGGGATGGAAAGGTAGGCCTACTCCCTCTGGGATGGAAAGGTAGGCCTACTCCCTCTGGGATGGAAAGGTAGGCCTACTCCCTCTGGGATGGAAAGGTAGGCCTACTCCCTCTGGGATGGAAAGGTAGGCCTACTCCCTCTGGGATGGAAAGGTAGGCCTACTCCCTCTGGGATGGAAAGGTAGGCATAACTAAGTACCATGCTCAGATTCCTAATGGCGTCTCTGATTTAATTAATTGCAAACAGACAGTTTCGTTGCAAGCAAGACACTGATTTGGATTTGGAGAAATGTGATAAGATGAACACATAGGCCCATCTCTCTGTTCATTCTTAGCCTGTAATTTTGGTAATTTGTGTGGTATTAAAAACATTCTTCTAATATGTAAAATGATGCATGACATGAAAGGCTATATGTTCTCTGATATCCACTTTGTTTTCATTGTTATTTTGGGTATAGGGGAGGGTCAGGGAGCGTTTAGGTAAAATATATTTTGCTGAAGGGAGGGCCATCCATCATTCCAGAGAGGTCGGATTTTGTCCATGTAACCCTCATTATGAATTACATTCACTCCCTAACAGAAAAAAAGAAAATGACCTCAGCATGAAAAGTTATCAAATTAATAAGTACATTAGAAAAAGCAACAAAATCTCACGGTTTGACCAATTTGACTTCAGATTCCAACATTTGTCCAAATGTCAAATGTTGATGTGTTTTGGAGACCCTGGGTTGCTCCTCATCGCTGCTGTTGCTGGGGTCTCGCGGCTGGTTAAGTTAAGTATTCATTCCCAAATGTTAAGTTAAAAGTTCAGATTTGGGATGGGGTCCAAACAAAACTCCCTCCTCTCCTCTGCATGGGTTTAACTCATCAGCACGGGCACACACAGGCACACACACACACAGGCACACACACACAGGCACACACGCACGCACACACAGCCACAGATAGTGTCTCGCCATACATACCTGCGCGGAGGTAATTAATGTGTGTGGCATTTAGGAACGTTCAAGTAGACAAATATGACAGAGACAGGGATAATTACGAGGCCTGTTCAAGCTACATTAACTTCCGCCGGCTATTACAGTGTGCAACGCTTCCAGGTTGGCTTGTAAACGCAGCTCTGGGATTGTTGCCGTGGAGATATTAATGGAGGAAAAAGGGAGATGGTGAGTATTGTACTTCTATAATTGCAAATACATTTCAATTATCTACTGTGTCACTTCCTTAAGTATGGGGTTCTCTCAGTGTGTGTGGTATTGCCAAGGCTTAGTCCAACCAGAGAGGGAGAGAGAGAGAGAGAGAGAGAGAGAGAGAGAGAGAGAGCAACAGCAGGGAGAGTGTTTAGAATGCCAATTGCATCATCAAGCGGGGTGAGCCTCTCTCTCGCCCTGCTCTCTCCTCCAGCTGGAGGAATGGAAGGAGGGGAATATTTAAGCAGTGTCATCTGCCAGGTCACCCAGAAACACCAGACGGTGCACACACTTGACCTCCTGGAGGGACAACCAACCACAGCAGCTCCCCTCGGCTCCTCACAGCTCCACTAATCCTCTCTGTTTCACTTGCTACCCATAACTCCCCACACCCAAACACCTCTCTCCTCACCCAGACTGGATCAGGGAACAATTGATACACCGCAACAATGGTTGTCAGCCACAACAAGAACACAGTCATTTCTGTTGTGAAACATGATTAACTTCATAGGCTATGTGCTGTGTTTTTTAATGTTCAGTTTTGTACATAGTCTATTGATTCATGTTGGGGATATTTATGTCTATTTACAAATCTGCCTGTGGACGTGAAATAGCAACAATGGGGTTAGTTTGCATAATCCTCAAGCCTGATTAGCACCCCCGTGTGAGATGGAAATGGATGAGTCCACTCACCCGCTCTGACCTCATGTTGAGCAGGTAGTTGGCCACTTATCGTCAAAATGGGGGTGAAACAAAAAATAATGAAAGTCAGGAACCCTTGGAAGTCCTCAAAAAAGTTTGCAACATGTTCTGCACTCTAAACAGCACAACAATGATTGCTACTCATGTCGGTATTAATGCCACGGCCAGGAGGACGGTGCTAAGAGTCTTGTGGAAATTTCAAAACAAGTGGGTGTTTGACAAGTAGATATGGAAGCATTAACGCCAAGGTGGCAGAGAAGCTACCTCTCAGAGAGCGAGTGTTGATCAACATGGATTTGTCAACAGCGTTTTTTGTTTGCTTGTTGTGAAGGTGTCACATCTAGATGGATCTCCAAAAGTGATACCTTCGTGATGAACAGTGCTATATGTGTCGTGTGAAAGGTCATATGCCCAAAGTGTTAGGAAGTAGAGTAGAGTCAAATTGTAGACAGATTATATTTTAGTGAAGGCCTACACTGTGCAAGGGAATATAAGTGTATACTGGACATACAGTGCAATGCTGAAGTATTCAGACCCCATGGATTTCTTCACACTTTATTGTTACAACGTGGGATTAAAATGTATTTAATTATAATTATTTTGGTCAACAATCTACACAAAATACTTTGTAATATCAAAGCAGCAGAAAAAAGAAGAAAAAGAAAACATTAATACCAAACGAAACATCTAAAATATAGTTGTTGCGTAAGTATTCATCCCGTTTGTTTAGTCAAGCCTAAATTAGTTCGGGAGTAAAGCGTGGCTTAACAAATCACATGAATAGTTACATGGACTCAAACTGTGTGAAATAATAGAGGTTGACATGATTTTTTTTATGACTAGCTCTTCCTCTGTCCTCCGTACGTACGACGTCTGTTGACTTTCAACTACAGAGACCAGGGAGTTTTTCGGAAGGCTCATAAAGAAGGGCAGTGATTGGTAGATGGGTAACAATAACAAATCAGACATTGAATATCTCATTAAGCATGATGGTTAATAATTATGCTGTGGATGATGCATTAAACCACCCAGACCCATCAAAGATACAGTCGTCCTTCTGAACTGAGCTGCAGGACAGGAATGAAACGGCTCAGGGATGTTACCATGAGGACATGATTTAAAACAGCTACAGAGTTCAGTTACTTTGAAGGAAGAGAACTGAGGATGGATCAACAACATTGTAGTGAGTCCACAATAATGACCTAAATGACCGAGTGAAAAGAACAATACAAATATACAGAATACAAATATAAGACATGTACATTGTATGTGATACTGCAAAAAAACATGGCAAAGGAATATACTTCTTGTCCTAAATGCAAAGCCCTATGTGTGAGTAACTGCCTCCTTATTTTCAAGCATGGAGGTGGCTGCATAATGGTATGGGTATTCTTGACATCTGCAAAGAGTTTTTCAGGATAAAAAGAAAAGGGATGGAGCTAAGCACAGGCTAAATCTGGTTCAGTCTGCTTTCCACCAGACACTGGGATAGGAATTCATCTTTCTGCAGGACAATAACTTACAACACAAGGTCAAATCTACACTGGAGTTGCTTACCAAGAAGACATTGTATGTTCCCAAGTGGTTAAGTTACAGTTTTGACTCCTGAAAATAGCTGTCTATCAATGATCCCCCAACATCTTGCCAGCGCATGAACATTTTTATAAAGAATAATAGGCAACTGTTGCACAATGCAGGTGTGGAAATCTCTTAGAGACTTACCCAAGAAGACTCACAGCTGTAATCGATGCCAAAGGTGTTGACTGAGGGAATACGTATGCAACAACTATATTTATATATATATATATTAAATTCATAATAAAAATAAAAAACTCCACTTTGACATTACAGAGTATTTTGTGTAGATTATTGAGAAAAAAAATGACAATTTAACCCATTTTAATCCCACTTTGTAACACAATAAAATGTGAAGAAATCCAAGGCGTCTGAATCATTTTGCAAGGCACTGTATGTGTGTGTGTGTACTTATGTGGGTGTGTTTCTCTTTGCGTCTGATGTGGTTGTTTGTGTGTGTGTGTGCACAAGAAACAATACCCATCTATTCCAAGAATTACTTCAACAGTTTTTCACACAGCTTTTTATTAATATCTATCGGTAGTAAAGATGTCAGTGAACAAGTCTGTCAAGCTGGTCATGTTGCTCTTGGATACTGCATGTCATTATTGTCATTAACCTGATTGTTATTAGTCGTTTTTTTATCCAGTGGTAAATATGTCAACCTGTGCAGGCTTGCTGAATTCAAAATGATCACGTTTGATTGAGTGGTTGTCAAAAAGACGTAAACAAAATATGTATTTATTTATTTGCCGGGAGAGAGAGCAGTGGTGGATTGAGCGATTGGCCATCGCCGCATCGCTGATTACAATCAGCTAAAAAGGCGGGATCAGAAGCGAAGCAGAGAGGATTGTGGGATATGCCAGGGGGTACGCAAGTGCCCTCGCCCGTCACCCCCAGAGTAGGGCCTCCATGACACGCCGCCGCAGACGAGAAAAAAAAACTCACAGAATAAAGAAAGAAAGAAAAAACTGGAGCGTTTGTGAAAGAAAGAACTAGAAAAAGAAAGAAAGAAACGCTCAGAGAGAAAAAAGAGTGAGAGAAGAGCGGGAGAAAAAAAGAATAAAAAAAGCTATCAGAAGCAGAGCTTTTTAAGCAGGCTTTAAGATATGAGATAAGGGCCAGTAGAGAGAGGCTGATCCTGTTGGAGGGAGTATGGCATCCAGTGTGGAAGTATGATAAGAGCACTAAGCTCAGGGCCCTGCCTGCCTCTCCTCTCCTCCAGCTCCTCAAGCGCTCCTCCTCAGCTGGAGGGGGCAGGTGTTTGCTGGGGTGAGCGCCGGCAGTTCTTGCCTGGGGTGATAAGCCAGTGGGGGCCTGACAAGCCGGGGTGTCAGCCTCAGAGCTTCAGCCCTACTACAGCTCCTCACAATGGAAGAGGGGAAGCCGGGTGGAGCAGTGAGGGGGGGGGGGTGAAGAGGGAAGAGGGGGGGGGGGGGGGGGGTGAAGGGGGAAGAGGGAAGAGGGGAGGGAGGGGGGAGATGAAGAGGGAAGAGGGGAGGGAGGGGAGGGGTGTAAAAAGAGGGGATGGTTGAGTGAATAGGCGTACATTGTAAATCTTCTCCGTGACAACCTGCATCCGTGGAGACGGGGGTGACGAGTGGGTGACCGAAAGAAAAGGGTAGAAAGAGAGAGAGAGAGAGAGAGAGAGAGAGAGAGAGAGAGAGAGAAAGAGAGTAAGACAGAGTGAGTGAGGGAAAAAGCCAATGGCGCTGAATGGGAGAGGATTTGCCTCACTCGCTTAATGCACTGCTTATGACAGCTAAAGGGGAGAGCGCAGGAAATTGGTTAGGAGGAATTACCAGTGTTATACAGCTTGCCATCTTACAAATGAATAGCGTTTAGCCCCGGCATATAAATGAGTAGATTTTGCTTGGAGAGGGAAAGGGAGAGAGGTAGAGAGCGACAGAGAAAGCAAAGTGTCAGCGGGAGCAATCAGTCGCATGCATGTGCTGTTGGTGTGAGTGTGTGTGTATTTTATTGTGTTAGTGTGTGTGTACATATGTGCTCTGTTGGTGTGTGTGTCTGTGCATGTGTGTATGTGTTCTGTTGGTGTGTGCGTGTCTGTGTGTTCTATTGTGTGTGTGTGTGTGTGTGTGTGTGTGTGTGTGTGTGTGTGTGTGTGTGTGTGTGTGTGTGTGTGTGTGTGTGTGTGTGTGTGTGTGTGTGTGTGTGTGTGTGTGTGTGTGCGTGCGTGCGTGCGTGCGTGTGTGTGTGTGTGTGTTAGGTGCTCTGTTGGTGTGTGTGTGTGGCTGTGGTGCAAGTGGGTGCTCTTCTCTCTCTGTGTGTGCAGCCGTTGAAAATTATGCAAGCAAGTAACAATGAGCAAATTGAACCTCCACAAAACCCAGAGCAAGGTCAGACTGAAAGACAAGGGAGTGTGGTGTTGAGTGGTGGGTGGGAACGAAAAACAGATCATGATAAATTGGCTCACATTTTACAAAACGCTGCCCTTAATGCACCTCTCCCAGCCAAGCCTGCTAGGATAGAACTTTAGGTTCTTTAATATCACGAGCCAGCCATTTGTGATATGTGAAAACCAGGCTGTGGCACTAATTGCACAATTACAAAGCGGAAGCAGCACTGTGGTGATGTGACGTTGTGTGGAGAGGATGAGAGAAGAGGAGAGAGGGAAGAGGAGAGAGGGAAGAGGAGAGAGGGAAGAGAGGAGGAGCGGCTCTGTGTTTTTCTCTTCCAGAAGGGGCCAAAGCCAGGAGGGAGGGGGTGTCCCTGCTAGCCTCTCTCTCATTAAACCTTCCGCTATAGGCAATGGAGGAGAGGAGGTATTTCAACACAGCAGCCACTCTCTCTAGTTAGCCCCCTGCGTTAGCATGGAGAGACTACTGTTACCACTGTGGAACCCTTGGCACTGGGTTTGCCCTACCTCCCCACTCCTTGCTCTCCCACTGTCTCCCCCTCCCTCATTCTCCCCCTTCCCCTCATTCTCTCCTCATCTATTACCCAGAGTGCATTGTAGCGGACTGAAGGATTGGCCTGTGCCCCTGGTTTATGGTTTATTGAGTGCCAGGGCAGCTGTGCCATTTCTAGAAACCACAGGGGCCAGGTGAGTCTACAAAGAGAGAAGACGGGGGTGGAGGGAGAGAGAGAGGGAGAGGGAGAGAGAAAGAGAGAGAGAGAGAGAGAGAGAGAGAGAGAGAGAGAGAGAGAGAGAGAGAGAGAGAGAGAGAGAGAGAGAGAGAGAGAGAGAGGGGAGAAGAGAGAGAGAGAGAGAGAGAGAGATGGATGGATGGATGGATAGAGGGCGAGAGAGGGAAGGTAGTCTTAGGCGTGGATGAAAGGACAATTTATTAGGGGCTGCTCAGGGAGACAGAATATTTTGCCCCAGTGCTTTACTGACTGTCGGGATGAGGAATGGGAGCATATTAGCACATTCACAGGGTAGAGCAGCAACAACCTGCCTGACATAGCACCACCACAGCCAGGATCAGCCCAGGTCCCCCAGATACCTCTCACTCTCTCTGGGTAACACGCTGACCTCCGGGGCCCTGGGTGGCTCTCCTTGTTGGCTCTATTTCTCTACTGTTGGTCTACTATTTGTTGTGTTCTGTATGTGATTTCAAATAGGTTTCAACCTGCACTGACAGGCTGCTGAGTAACATGGGTTTTGTTTTGGTGGTGCAACTGTCACTCTAAAATATAATAATCAAAATAACTAAATGTCGACCAATCGATAACTCATCCATTTCTAGATATTGTTGTGGATGTTTATTTTTTTAATTAATCTTGATATAAAAAGCCCATGAAACGTTCTCTGCGTAAATGTTTTAGGATGAGCAACATCAATCAAACCACCAGCAACAGGTAATAATCTCCTGGGTACATTTTAACACACAACCATGACTGGGAGATTATGGAATTATACAAACGCTCTACTATTGTTGGCCTGACATCAGTAGAAATGTGTCTGGCAGGCAGAATAGCACCAACACCTGTACACACACCAGACACCACGGAGACACCTTGATGGTGCCGTCAATCCCCTGATGTCCCCAACATGATCATGCAGTTGTTGTAAACATGCTCTTAGCAGGTGTCTGCTGTTGGAACTCTCCAGTACTGCTAACCAGAGAGAATGCTTTCATTGTTTTAAAAGTAGTGTACTGCACAAACTCCAACAACAACTCTAATATCGTTCAAATAATATTACATTTGTGTGTGATTCACTGAACACAAAACTAATAAACAACTGCAGTTGGTAACAAACAAGCATCATTATTACAAACATATCTTATCTTACTGGTATGTAAGACTATTCTGGTAAGAAACATATGACAGTACATTCTGGCTTTGGTAAGAATGGGAGGAACGGAGGAAGCAAAGGGAGGAGAAGTAAAGAGGTTAAGGCTATAATTGTTTTCCCTCTTAAAGGCATTAAGATCATTTCCCGCCTCCCGCACAAAAACAGATGGCCACAGTAAAAAACAGGAAGCATTTTCCTCCATTTTCTCCTCTTTCTCGCTTCAGACGGAATCCCCAGTGTGATTGTTAATGTCTCAACACATCTCAGGTGTAATCTGCCTATCGTCCACTTCCTATTCCTCTTTGGTCTCATCCAGCGCCAGCTAGCTAGCTCCTACTGCCGGCATGACCTCTGGTGTATGCCCATTCATTTTACCTCAGGATATCAATGGCATCAATTAATAAAAAGTGACTAGGTTTCCAGCAAATGAACACACACTGATAAATGAGGGCCTCGGCTTAATTGCTCGGTAAATTAAGAGCTCAACAATAGCGCCGACGATGTGCGGCTGGGTTTAATATTTCAAAACGAATTAAAACCTGTGAATATTCCGCTTACTTAAGAATGCGGTGATGCACACTCACCTTTAGGGGCATTAATGACCACATGAAACGCTGGGGTGAGTTTCAAATCACAGAGTCGGAGGCCTAACTTGCTTTCCTCAAGCAGCTCAGCCACACACAGACACACACATCTTGTCTATCTTCCTAAGACAGATGCATACAGGAACAGGCACATGCACAGGCACACGGACAGGCACACACACACACACACACACACACACACACACACACACACACACACACACACACACACACACACACACACACACACACACACACACACACACACACACACACACACACACACACACACACACACACACACACACACACACACAGAGGAGCATTGGCAAATATTTATTCCTTCCTTCCATAGATGAGTGAGGATGGAGAGTAATCCTCTAAGTGTATTTAATAATGTTATGGATTTGTTGTCACCTAATTAGCATGACAACAGAGCACCTTTCCCAGGCTAACTCTGCTGCTATAGCCAGCGCTGATAGCATCGTTATTATTATTGAGCCGTAATGTAGCGCCGGGGCGAGGGGAAATTGAGCAAGTTAAGCAGACCGAACGTTTCTCGTGATGGATCGCTTTCAGTCATTTGGCTTTATTATGATTGGGCAAGATCAATATTTGAACAGTTCAGTTAGGGCCTTTAGCACAGTACATAACATGGGTTTTTCATGACCTTTCTCAACGGGTGCTGGACGGAGGGAAGGAGGGAGGGAGAACATTCCTCACGGAGAGGGAACCCTCTGTTGAAGGATTCTATCTGTTCTGGAACGACTGGAACATGAGTGGATGGTGTCAGTCTGTGTGTGGCTGTACAGTAGATATGGCTCTGTGTGTGGCTGTACAGTATAGATGGCTCTGTGTGTGGCTGTACAGTAGAGATGGCTCTGTGTGGGGCTGTACAGTAGAGATGGCTCTGTGTGTGGCTGTACAGTTGAGATGGCTCTGTGTGTGGCTGTACAGTAGAGATGGCTCTGTGTGTGGCTGTACAGTTGAGATGGCTCTGTGTGTGGCTGTAAAGTAGAGATGGCTCTGTGTGTGGCTGTACAGTATAGATGGCTCTGTCTGTGGCTGTACAGTAGAGATGGCTCTGTGTGTGGCTGTACAGTATAGATGGCTCTGTGTGTGGCTGTACAGTATAGATGGCTCTGTGTGTGGCTGTACAGTATTGATGGCTCTGTGTGTGGCTGTACAGTAGAGATGGATCTGTGTGTGGCTGTACAGTAGAGATGGATCTGTGTGTGGCTGTACAGTAGAGATGGCTCTGTGTGTGGCTGTACAGTATTG
Source organism: Oncorhynchus clarkii lewisi (assembly GCF_045791955.1). NCBI lineage: Eukaryota > Metazoa > Chordata > Actinopteri > Salmoniformes > Salmonidae > Oncorhynchus > Oncorhynchus clarkii. Next base: position 16,114,379 of record NC_092164.1, on the reverse strand, counting down.
ATGGCTCTGTGTGTGGCTGTACAGTAGAGATGGCTCTGTGTGTGGCTGTACAGTAGAGATGGATCTGTGATTGGCTGTACAGTAGAGATGGATCTGTGTGTGGCTGTACAGTATTGATGGCTCTGTGTGTGGCTGTACAGTATTGATGGCTCTGTGTGTGGCTGTACAGTAGAGATGGATCTGTGTGTGGCTGTACAGTATTGATGGCTCTGTGTGTGGCTGTACAGTAGTTATGGCTCTGTGTCTGGCTGTACAGTAGAGATGGCTCTGTGTGTGGCTGTACAGTATAGATGGCTCTGTGTGTGGCTGTACAGTATAGATGGCTCTGTGTGTGGCTGTACAGTAGAGATGGCTCTGTGTGTGGCTGTACAGTATAGATGGCTCTGTGTGTGGCTGTACAGTAGAGATGGCTCTGTGTGTGGCTGTACAGTAGAGATGGCTCTGTGTGTGGCTGTACAGTAGAGATGGCTCTGTGTGTGGCAGTACAGTAGAGATGGCTCTGTGTGTGGCTGTACAGTATTGATGGCTCTGTGTGTGGCTGTACAGTATAGATGGCTCTGTGTGTGGCTGTACAGTATAGATGGCTCTGTGTGTGGCTGTACAGTATTGATGGCTCTGTGTGTGGCTGTACAGTATAGATGGCTCTGTGTGTGGCTGTACAGTATAGATGGCTCTGTGTGTATATACACTTTCTCCCAAGAGTAGGAGGCAATGCACATAAACACACATGCTTGTTTCCACAGACAGGTCTGCACAGCAAGCAGCATGTACAGTAAATACGCCTTCCCACCTACCTGCATGTAAATACATGGAAAACTTTTATTTTTACAATTTTCATAAACAGCAGCAGTGACTTGATGGTGATGCCTGTACCAGAAAGGCTGTATGTTGAAGACATACACTTTACTTCCCATCCAGGGACAATCACACTGATGTCAAATCAAATCAAATCAAATTTCTTTGTATAGCCCTTTTTAAAACAGCTGATATCTCAAAGTGCTGTTCAGAAACCCAGCCTAAAACCCCAAACAGCAAGCAATGCAGGTGTAAAAGCACAGTGGCTAGGAAAAACTCCCTAAAGCCTAGGAAGAAACCTAGAGAGGAACCAGGCTATGAGGGGTGGCCAGTCCTCTTCTGGCTGTGCCGGGTGGAGATTTTAACAGAACATGGCCAAGATGGTCAAATGTTCATAAATGACCAGCATGGTCAAATAATAATAATCACAGTAGTTGTTGAGGTTGCAACAAGTCAGCACCTTAGGAGTAAATGTCAGTTGGCCGATCATTAAGAGTATCTCGGTGAACAGGTCGGGGTTCCATAGCCGCAGGCAGAACAGTTGAAACTGGAGCAGCAGCACGGCCAGGTGGACTGGGGACAGCAAGGAGTCATCATGCCAGGTAGTCCTGAGGCATGGTCCTAGGGCTCAGGTCCTCCGAGAGAGAGAAAGAAAGAAAGAAAGAGAGAAAGAGAGAAAGAGAGAGGGCATACTTAAATTCACACAGGACACCGGATAAGACAGGAGAAGTACTCCAGATATAACAGATTGACCCTAGCCCCCCGATACATAAACTACTGCAGCATAAATACTGGAGGCTGAGACAGGAGGGGTCAGGAGACACCGTGGCCCCATCCGATGATACCCCCGGAGAGGGCCAAACAGGCAGGATAGAACCCCACCCACTTTGCCAAAGCACAGCCCCCACACCACTAGAGGGATATCTTCAACCACCAACTTACCATCCTGAGACAAGTTCGAGTATAGCCCACAAAGATCTCCGCCATGGCACAACCCAAGTGGGGGCGCCAACCCAGACAGGAAGATCACGTTAGTGACTCAACACACTCAAGTGACGCACCCCTCCTAGGGACGGCATGGAAAAGCACCAGTAAGCCAGTGACTCAGCCCCTGTAATAGGGTTAGAGGCAGAGAATCCCAGTGGAGAGAGGGGAGAGACAGAAGAGACAGCAAGGGTGGTTCGTTGCTCCAGAGCCTTTCCGTTCAGGGACACAGGGAGAAGCTGTGCTATCGTAAATACAGTATCTGATGCATGCTGAATTACTGCCCATTTGGAAAAGGAAAATAGAGATGGATCTGTGTGTCCCTAAATATTTACTCTGAGCTGCGTTTCGGTAGGTTGGTGGTAGATGGAAGGCCGTGTTGCCAAACCGAGTCCTTTGAAGAATGTCTCTGGTTGTCAATTGGATACGTTGTAGTAATGTCGTTGGGTGATATATGGGATACTCTGTCTGTCCTTCCTTCATTGCATCTGCTGTTGCTAACTCAACGGCTAGGAGGTATCACTTCTGTAGTGAATAAGAGTTCAAAGTTCATACCATTCGCAACCAAATCTCACACTGATGTTGGCTTCGTTCTGTAGTTATTATCTGAAACATTCTGACACAGGACCGGCGTCCTACATCCTCGGAACAGGAGGTTATATTGTCATCAAGGGATTATATAGGAAGGGAGAGGAGGGCGTGTTTGAAAAGTTTTATAGCCCATGTCCCTTCACAGGGGTGGGCCTCTGATTGAGCGGAGCCCTGTCTTATGAAAACCCAATTCTCCCATTTTAGAAGCTAAAATCACATTTCATCCCATCACGAATAATTTCATATTCAAACATTTAAATTGAACAACAATTCCATGTGAATCCGATAACTCTGATGTGTAGACTTTCCACTGTAGAGTTTATGTCATCTTATCATTGATGAGAATGTCTCAGATGACAGCCGAACTGACATCATATTCATTAAGTACCACCGCATATGTTCAATTGTTCGGATTACCAGAATATAGTTAATTTCCCCCCACCTTCTGATGTTCCCATTATCTCTATGTTAACCAATGTTTTTGCAAATGTAACATCAGTAGGGTAGAGAGAGGAAAAAGGGGGAAGAGGCATTTATGACTGTCATAAACCTATCCCCCAGGCCAACGTCATGACAGGATTCTAGCAGCCGTATTTAGCACTAACTGAAGTTTATTTTGTGCTTTATCCGGGTAGCCGGAAAGTAGAGCATTGCAGTAGTCTAACCTAGAAGTAACAAAAGCATGGATACATTTTTCGGCATCATTTTTGGAACGTTAAGTAGATGGAAAAAAGCTGTCCTTGAAACAGTCTTGATATGTTCGTCAAAAGAGAGATCGGGGTAACGCCGAGGTCCTTCACAGTTTTATTTGAGACTACTGTACAACCATCAAGATTAATTGTCAGATTCAACAGAAGATCTATTTGTTTCTTGGGACCTAGAACAATCATCTCTGTTTTGTCCGAGTTTAAAAGCAGAAAGTTTGCAGCCATCCACTTCCTTATGTCTGAAACACAGGCTTCTAGCGAGGGCAATATTGGGGCTTCACCATGTTTCATTGAAATGTGTGTGTGTCATCCGCATGGCAGTGAAAGTTAACATTATGTTTTCGAATGACATCCCCAAGAGGTAAAATATATAGTGAAAACAATAGTGGTCCTAAAACGGAACCTTGAGGAACAGAGATAAGTTCTAAACCAGGCCAGAACTTGTGTAACGGTCGTCGTTGTATGAAGGATCGGTCCAAAGCGCAGCCTGGTAAGTGTTCATGATTTTATTGGATCAACAAACACTCAAACAAAATAAACCAAGAGGGAAAACCGAAACAGCGCTGTCAGGTGCAGAACACTAAACAGAAAAATAACTATCCACAAAACACAGGTGGGAAAAGGCTGCCTAAGTATGGTTCCCTATCAGAGACAACGATAGACAGCTGTCCCTGATTGAGAACCATACCCGGCCAAAAAAAAGAAATACAAAACATAGAACAATGAACATAGAATGCCCAATGTGTGTGTGTGTTTCACTTCTGACATACTTTCAGGAGGCTTTGAGGCTTTGAGAGCAGCGCTGGGATTAAATGCTCTGACATATTCATATCTGGTCACACTTTCAGCTGCTACACAGGAAGGTCTGTCACTATCAAAGCCCCAGGAATCTGCTCTGTGCACAGAGAGAGAGAGAGAGAGAGAGAGAGAGAGAGAGAGAGAGAGAGAGAGAGAGAGAGAGAGAGAGAGAGAGAGGGGCAGGCAGGCAGGCAGGCAGAGGATTTCTTTCTTACAAGCTCCTAACCATCTTTTGAAAAGAAAATCCTTTGTACCCCTCCCCAAACCGGGTGCCCTCCCTCACCTCCTCCGTATTTAAGTCCCTGTGTGGAACGAATGGGGAGCGAGCCCTGGAAAGTTTGTCTCTGGGAGCCAGGTCGCGCTGTAGCTGATTAGATGGGTTTCAGCGGCAGTGTGGGTAATAGGCTCCTCTCTGCGCTCCGTGCCGCCGCCGCTAACCCTCTGCTCCCCTGGCAGCCACTGCGACTGGAATTAATCAGCTCTACTGGGAGCTTCCTCCATCCCCTCTCCGCAGGCGAGACACTCCGGAGTCATTTACCAGCCAATCCCACTGTCAACCTACTGTCATTTAGGCCTTTTCATTATGCCTTTCCCCCTCTCTGTCCCTCTCTGTCCCTCTCTGTCTCTCTCTGTCTCTCTCTGTCTCTCTCTCTCTCTCTGTCTCTCTCTGTCTCTCTCTCTCCCTCTCTCTCTTCCTCTCTCTCTCTTCCTCTCTCACTCTTCCTCTCTCACTCTTCCTCTCTCACTCTTCCGCTCGCTCTCTCCCCCTCTCTGTCCCTCTCTGTCTCTCTCTCTCTCTCTCTTCCTCTCACTCTTCCTCTCTCACTCTTCCTCTAGCTCTCTCCCCCTCTCTGTCCCTCTCTGTCTCTCTCTCTCTCTATCTCTTTCTCTCTTCCTCTCTCTCTCTTCCTCTCTCACTCTTCCTCTCTCTCTCTGTCCCTCTCTGTCCCTCTCTGTCTCTCTCTGTCTCTCTCTCTTCCTCTCTCTCTTCCTCTCTCACTCTTCCTCTCTCACTCTTCCTCTCTCACTCTTCCTCTCTCACTCTTCCTCTCTCTCTCTCCCCCTCTCTGTCCCTCTCTGTCTCTCGCTGTCTCTCTCTCTGTCTCTCTCTCTTCCTCTCACTCTTCCTCTCTCACTCTTCCTCTCTCACTCAGAAAAAGGAGAGGTTAAAAATGTGAAATGGGTGACAATATTAACCGAAAGGTACTTTTTATATTATTATCAATATTTTTACTACCCCACTTTGTACAAAACACAGGGACTGATTTTGTGTATATTTAAAAATGGAGATAGAGAGCGAGAGAGAGAGAGAGAGAGAGAGAGAGAGAGAGGAGAGAGAGAGAGAGAGAGAGAGAGAGAGAGAGAGAGAGAGAGAGTAGATAGGAGATAGAGGACAACAGGCTTTATAGGTGAGTGTTGGTTTTTCCAGTAATTAGGAAGCAGGTTGGCTAATGAGCCCGTGCCGTGGTGGCAGTGGGTGGCGTGGCGGGATGAGAGTGCGTCACAGCCGCTGTCCTAAATGTGACAATAGGTGGCTAACTTTCTTCCTCGCTTATGGAGCCTGGGAGCCATAACTACCAATTACGCTGGCTGGGTCTCCCTGGGGCGTGAGGCCCCCGTATTGGGCTGGCCTGCTACACTAAGCCTGCTTAAGTGACCTATTTTAGGCGCCCAGGCAGTCTGTAAAACACCTCAAAGGTTAGATTATCCTATGATGAAATGCAAGGTCTTTCCAAAGTAAATCACATAGGGAAAAGAGAGTTGAGAGAGAGAGAGAGAGAATCCTTACCTTTACAGCCGCCAGGATATAGGACCAGAACCCATACATCCAGTCTCTCTCTCCCCCCGCTCGGATGATGACCAGGCTAAAAAATATTCATGAGTAAACAAAGGGAGGGAGTGATTTAAAACGTTGCCAGAGGAAAATAAATATGAATAAAAAATCATGAATAGTGTATTATATTATAAAACTGCTCAGGAGAGGAGCCTCCATCTTGTTGTGCTTGGGGCTGGAAGGAGAGATTGCAGTTGGTTGGGCATTATTTAGAATGCTGTTTGTTCTGCTGCTCGCTGTCTTTTTTTATTTTACCTTTATTTAACCAGGCAAGTCAGTTAAAGAACACATTCTTATTCTCAACGACGGCCTAGGAACAGTGGGCTAACTGCTTTGTTCAGGGGCAGAACGACCGATTTTTACCTCGTCAGCTCAGGGATTCGATTTTGCAGCCTTTTGGTTACTAATCCAACGCTCTAACCACTAGGCTACCTGCCACCGTCTGAAGGAAGTGACGAACCTCTAAAGAGGAAGTGACACGCGGACGTTTTGGTGACAGTCTGGGAGACTGGGAGAGAAGATGAACAAGGAGAGGAGTTGGGTTATTTTGTCCTTCTGGACATGCTGCTATGTTCTAAATATGTAGCTTTTCCCGAAGAAATATAAAAACTGTCCCTTTCTGTCAGATTCGCAAATATTTGAGATACATTTGTGACTCTATTCTGTTGTAACATCGCCATAATGCTCCACATTACTGTAGACCTTCTTTGCAAAACAGTGTGTTTTAATTTATTATTGGGTGACGTGAATATATACTGAACAAAAATATAAACACAACATGTGAAGTGTTGGTCCCATGTTTCATGAGCTGAAATAAAAGATCCCAGAAATGATCCATACGCACAAATAGCTTATTTCTCTCAAATTTTGTGCGCAAATTTGTTTACATCCCTGTTAGTGAGCATTTCTCCTTTGCCAAGATAATCCATCCACCTGACAGGTGTGGCATATATAGGAGCTGATTAAACAGCGTGATCATTACCAGGGGCGCAACCTTGGTTTTAGAAGTGAGGGGGACATAATATATATATATAAACACTCCAAACAGCTTACCCGAACACTCGGAGGCATCCGCATGGTCCTAAAGCACACCATTGAATCGTTTTGTATCACATTTCAATGATAAAACTGGGGGGGACAAAAATGCAATTTCTGAATTTTCTGAATGCGGGGGGGGGGACGTGTCAGGAATGTCCACCAGAGCAGTTGCCAGATAATTGAATGTTCATTTCTCTACCACAAGCAATACGTCCATCTGGGCTCACAACTCCAAACCATGTGTAACCACCCCAGCCCAGGACCTCCACATTCAACTTCTTCACCTGCGGGGTTGTCTGAGACCAGCCAGCAGGACAGCTGATAAAACGGAGGAGTTTTTCTGTCTGCAATAAACAAATTCTGATTGACAGGGCCTGGCTCCACAGTGGGTGGGCCTATGCCCTCCCAGGCCCACCCATGGCTGCGCCCCTGCCCAGTCATGTGAATTCCATAGATTTAGGGCCTAATGAATTCATTTCAATTGACTGATTTCCTTCTATGAGCTGTAACTCAGTAGAATTGTTGCATGTTGCATTTATATTTATGTTTATTTAGTATAGTTTCATCTAAAAAGGACACGTTTTTTTATGTTTTACTATTTACATTTTTCTGAAATTCATTGAGGAGGATGGTCCTCCTCTTCCTCCCCTGAGGAGCCTCCAGTCTGTAGACTCTCTACCATGCGTGATTGATGATGGCCTCCCATAATGGTAAAATAAATGTCTCAGCACTAATTTCCCCCTCATTGTTTCTGATGGACTATGCCGTCTCTCTGGGGCATTTGGGATACTGACATTAAAATATGTCTGTGTGTGAGGCTGAGGCGGTCGGACGAAAAGCAGGCTCCACACACTGGACAGCCACTTTGCTGCTCTCCCCTCCCCTCCCTCCCACTGCAGACTGACTCTCCTCTGAGACTTCATCAATTAAGATAAGAGGACTTTAACAGGAAGTGGTTGTTTGACATGTTGGCATGTTCATAGGGACAACCATAATTGCCGCCCAGTATTTAACAGTAGCTGTTAAACAACCAATCTGATTGGCTGACTGACCGTGACACTGTCCTGGGACAGTGAAAGACTGTTGTTTGGTCTGGAAAGCAGTGTTGGTTGGTTATGATCAGTGTGAACTAAACTCTGTCTAACAATGCTACTGGGTCTCACCTAACCTTTGGGCCAGGTTGTATACACTCACCTCAGGAGTTATCAGTGCAGACAGACAGATACGCTGCATGTCAGGACTCCTCAGACATATTCACTTCTTGGTCACAGTATATTCCTATATATCAGGGTTCTCCAACCCTGTTCCTGGAGAGATACCCTTCTGTAGGTTTTTCCTCCAACCCCAGTTGTAACTGACCTGATTCAGCTTATCAACCAACACATTGTTAGAATCAAGTGCGCTAGATTAGGGTTGGAGTGAAAACCTACAGGAAGGTAACTCTCCAGGAACAGGGTTGGAGTGAAAACCTACAGGACGGTATCTCTCCAGGAACAGGGTTGGAGTTAAAACCTACAGGAAGGTATCTCTCCAGGAACAGGGTTGGAGTGAAAACCTACAGGAAGGTAACTCTCCAGGAACAGGGTTGGAGTGAAAACCTACAGGACGGTAACTCTCCAGGAACACGGTTGGAGTGAAAACCTACAGGATGGTAACTCTCCAGGAACAGGGTTGGAGTTAAAACCTACAGGAAGGTATCTCTCCAGGAACAAGGTTGGAGTTAAAACCTACAGGAGAGTAACTCTCCAGGAACAGGGTTGGAGTGAAAACCTACAGGACGGTATCTATCCATGAACAGGGTTGGAGTTAAAACCTACAGGAAGGTATCTCTCTAGGAACCAGGTTGGAGTTAAAACCTACAGGAAGGTATCTCTCCAGGAACAGGGTTGGAGTTAAAATCTACAGGAAGGTATCTCTCTAGGAACAGGGTTGGAGTGAAAACCTACAGGACGGTATCTATCCATGAACAGGGTTGGAGTTAAAACCTACAGGAAGGTATCTCTCTAGGAACCAGGTTGGAGTTAAAACCTACAAGAAGGTTTCTCTCTAGGAACAGGGTTGAAGTGAAAACCTACAGGAAGGTATCTCTCCAGGAACAGGGTTGAAGTGAAAACCTACAGGAAGGTATCTCTCCAGGAACAGGGTTGGAGTGAAAACCTACAGGAAGGTATCTCTCCAGGAACAGGGTTGGAGTTAAAACCTACAGGACGGTAACTCTCCAGGAACAGGGTTGGAGTGAAAACCTACAGGAAGGTATCTCTCCTGGAACAGGGTTGGAGTTAAAACCTACAGGATGGTAACTATCCAGGAACAGGGTTGGCGAGCCCTGATATATACCAAACAAAGCTGGCCCCACTAGCTTTGATACCTTCAACCATGACCTGCCCCACTCATAAACACTGTGGAAACCTAACACACAGACAGAAGGACATGGCAGTAAACCACAGTGGTCTGTGACGGTTCAACAGGAGCTTGACGTGTAGAACAGAACACACACAGGGTTAATCAGTGTTTACTGTATCTAGCTGTCTGAAACAGGAGTAGTAGGAGACTGTGTTTGGTTTATCTGATAGGAAAAACAAATCCAATATTTCCAGAAAGCCCCCTACCGTTTCCATGACATCAGCTGTTTCAGGCTGGCCTGAAAGCACTTCTCTAATACTCAGAGGTGATACTCCTTAGAGAACTTCACGTCCAACCAGCTCTTGCGATGGATGGTAAAGGAACCGGCTGGGTGCGTAACCACGGCAACCCCAATCCAAAACCCCAAACCCATTAACCCCGACATGTCAGTGTGTCTCCAGCGATCCCCCTCTAACACTGTGCAGGTCGGTCTCTCGCCAGGCCCGGCCACAGCACTGCAGCACGCCACAGAACCTGTTTGTTTGTACTTGGCCCGCATTTTAAACCCGCCAGGAAGCAGTGTCAGCTGGTCCTGGTCGGCCTCAAACCTGGGGAGCAATGCTCTGAGCCCTGCTTTACTCCGGAGCCCTGTCCTGGGCTGGGGTCTGAAGAACAAATCGGGGGATGTTTATTGTGGCTGTGGTTGACTGGATGTGACTGACTGGCAGTGAGCGTTGACACATGGGGGGTCTGACGGGGTCTGCCCAGAGCTTTTCAAAAAGACAGGCTCTTCATAAGGAGATGACTGGGACCACACTTATACCTAGAGCAGTATGGATTATGGAGCTACACTATATCAATGGTGGTGTTCACTATCTATGTCCTAATTTCTATGCCTGAATCTTGTCATAGAGGGATGACGTCTTGAATGTTGTTTCCTTTCTGTGAAATCGTGCTGCCTTTGTGAACGAACAGGAGATAATGACACATTGTCCACAATGTAAACAAGCTGAAGCTGAGATGCATTTGAAAAAATGCAGGTGACTCGTGACTGAAATTATGCTGCTGAAATGTATTCTCTGGGGGCTTTGTGATAACCAAGACATTCTATAACCCAGAGACCCACAATTAGAGTAGCGGTGGGGGTAGAGGGGTAGAGAAGGGAACCGAATGCTATTGCTTTGACCTGCGCATGTTCCTTGGAGCCGCACTGGAGAGGGGAGATGTGGAGGCAGGATAAGGCAGAGAGAAAACAGGCCGTGCAGAATGGCCAGAGGCTCCCGGTGCCTCTCTATCAATGCAAAACAGACTACTTCCCTGGGCAAAGAGGACATCTCACTTTTTATAAGCCCTCACTTTTTTTTGTTAAGGGTACATTTATTTTGAAAGCGCATGCAGGGGGAAGAGGGAGAGTGAGGGAGAGAGAGAGAGAGAGAGAGAGAGAGAGAGAGAGAGAGAGAGAGAGAGAGAGGGAGAGCCAGAGAGAGAGAGAGAGAGAGGTAGAGAGAGAGAGAGAGAGAGAGAGAGAGAGAGAGAGAGAGAGAGAGAGAGAGAGAGAGAGAGGGAGAGCCAGAGAGAGAGAGGTAGAGAGAGAGAGAGAGAGAGAGAGAGAGAGAGAGAGAGAGAGAGAGAGAGAGGGAGAGAGGGAGAGAGAGAGAGAGAGAGAGAGAGAGAGAGAGAGAGAGAGAGAGGGAGAGCCAGAGAGAGAGAGAGAGAGAGGGAGAGAGAGAGAGAGAGAGAGAGAGAGAGAGAGAGAGAGAGAGAGAGAGAGAGAGAGAGAGAGAGAGAGAAAAGGAAGGAAGGAAGGGAAAAAAACCAAAGAAAATAAGATGAAAAGCATCTTTAGCATGCCGGAAACATCTGGTTTCATATTCGGAGACCAAAAAGGAAATTGCGAAAAGACAAAAACTCTTCTGTTTTGATTTATTGTATTATTTGAGGGCTCTGCAATGCCAGTCATGCAGTTCACATTTGCGGTCGTAAATACGGGGCCGAAGCACGGTGACAGGGCATTAGGGAAGTCTCCTCCTGGACCAGAGCTGATTGATAACGTCTATAATAACATCCACTACTGCTGTGTTCTGTCCTAAATTACACAACACTGAAGGGCTCTTGTTAATTGGATGAATGGATTGGGAGAGAGAAAGATTGGAGACAGAGAAAGAGAGGGAAGGATAGAGGGAGAGAGAGAGAGAGAGAGAGAGAGAGAGAGAGAGAGAGAGAGAGAGGAATGATGGAGAGAGAGAGAGTGAGATAGATAGAAAAAGACAAAAGAGGGAGAGAAAAATAGAGAGATAGAAATTAATTATGAACACAGTGCCCTCCATCTCAGCAGCACTGCACCCCATGGGTCTCTCTGTCAGCCAGGGGTCTCTCTGTCAGCCATGGGTCTCTCTGTCAGCCATGGGTCTCTCTGTCAGCCAGGGGTCTCTCTGTCAGCCATGGGTCTCTCTGTCAGCCATGCACCTCTCTGTCAGCCATGCGTCTTTCTGTCAGCCATGCACCTCTCTGTCAGCCATGCGTCTCTCTGTCAGCCATGCGTCTCTCTGTCAGCCATGCGTCTCTCTGTCAGCCAATCACCTCTCTGTCAGCCATTCGTCTCTCTGTCAGCCATGCACCTCTCAGTCAGCCATGCACCTCTCTGTCAGCCATGCACCTCTCTGTCAGCCATGTGTCTCTCTGTCAGCCATGCGTCTCTCTGTCAGCCATGCGTCTCTCTGTCAGCCATGCACCTCTCTGTCAGCCATGGGTCTCTCTGTCAGCCATGCGTCTCTCTGTCAGCCATGCGTCTCTCTGTCAGCCATGGGTCTCTCTGTCAGCCATGGGTCTCTCTGTCAGCCATGCGTCTCTCTGTCAGCCATGGGTCCCTCTGTCAGCTATGCTTCTCTCTGTCAGCTATGCATTTCCCTCTGTGCCCTAGCTGCTTAAGTAGCAGTGTAAATCTGGAGCAGACTGAAGGGACGGCCAGTCACTAAGAGTTACTTCACCTGGCCATGTTGAGGGCACTGCCCACCCTCTCTCATCGCTCCATATTGGCATCAGTGACCCACCCTTATGGCTAATGGCCAATAGCTCAATTATGGCTCACCATTCTTAGTTATTGTCAGAGCTATATGTTTGTTTGGATATTTCTTCATTTCTTGGAGGATGTTTCCCATTGTTTTGAGCTGCTAGGTATTATCAGTGCACTGTTGGACCTAGAAACACAAGCATTTCACTGCACTGTTGCAGCTAGAAACACAAGCATTTCACTGCACTGTTGCAGCTAGAAACACAAGCATTTCACTGCACTGTTGGAGCTAGAAACACAAGCATTTCACTGCACTGTTGCAGCTAGAAACACAAGCATTCCACTGCACTGTTGGAGCTAGAAACACAAGCATTTCACTGCACTGTTGGAGCTAGAAACACAAGCATATCACTGCACTGTTGGAGCTAGAAACACAAGCATTTCACTGCACTGTTGGAGCTAGAAACACAAGCATTTCACTGCACTGTTGGAGCTAGAAACACAAGCATGTCACTGCACCTGCGATAACACAAGGGGTGTTGAAAATGGACTAATGCTGACTACCACACCGCACTGGATTCCACTGGGAACGACGACAGCATGTTTTCCTTTATCTTAGTTTGTAGGAAGTCACCCAGCCCCACTTTATCTTAGTTTGTAGGAAGTCACCCAGCCCCACAGCAGAGACTTGTGTGTCACTATGTTGCAGTCTGTCCCTAGTCTGTACACTGACAAAACTGATGGGACATTACGCCAGAAAGGCACTGCAACAAAACCTACAAATCCATGCGTACCGTATGAGTGCAAATGAAACCTGTGTCAACAGATGGGGAGAGGGAGGTTAGAGCTCCCAGCGTCTGTTTTCTCTGTCTATCTCCTCCTCGTCTATCTCCTTCATGGAGAAGAGTTCAGATTTACAACGGAGGAAGCCTTGGAAACAGAGCTCACGGAGCTCCTAAACATCTGGCGGGTGCGCGCTGCCGGAACGGTGGTGGCGGTCGGGAACCGTCGGGTGTCGGTTGGAGGCGGTGACAGTGGAGTAAAAGTGTTAGCCTGGGGCCTGTGTAGAGTGACTGATGGACAGGTGGATCTCCCCAGGGATCCAGGGCTGGACCAGGGTGTGAAGAGACATCGTGGAGCAGAAAATAGAAGCTGAGCAGGTTGACTGGCCTCGTCTGGGGTCTCCAGGGCCGCCACTCTATTCCCCTCAGCTTCTAAACTCATTTATTTCATTAGAATGAGATTTGGAACGAGCTGGTTGGGGATGGTGGATATGGTACAGACGGGAACAACAGAGACAGAATCAATCAGAAGGGACAGTCGGAGGAGGAACGGGGAAGGGTGACACCCCTATCACGGAACACACATCGTAATTGTCATGATCATTGTTGTCCGAAAGCGGCCAGATAACGTGGACAGACATTAGGAGATGCTACAGCCCAGTTCTGTAGTCCTCTGTCATATAGGATGATGGGAAGAGATGCAAATACGTTCCTCTCTACTTCCCACCAGCCTTAGAATAACGACTTGTGTCATTGACCAATTCAGCCCTCCACACACTCCACACACTCCACACCTAATCAATAGAATGCTGTACGCTCACCTTCAAAAACCCTCACCCATTTTTAGCACACGGGTCTGTCCAAAAACGATGCATATGTATGAGCTACATATGGACAGTGGGAGGAGAGGCAGGAGACAGGATCCCTGCAGTCCACATCTAAATAGTGAGTTTGACCCATTTTGTATATTTAATCCATCCTGCTCACCGTTCCCAGTGCCCAGAGAGCCATACGGTATTTGCCATTCCCACAACACACTCATTTGTTTCTGGTGGCACAGGGCCCCCTGCTTTCCTAATGAGCCTCCCACTTCTCCTCTGTACAGTTTAATGTCTCTTTTTCCTTTTGGGTTTGAAAGATTTACAGAGTTAATTACCTTGGGGTATTTAATGAAAACATTGACTAGAGCTCCGCACATCGATTGCTGCCATTGTTTGCAACAGTTATGCACCTTACAGTTATATACGCATTCTGAACATATATACGCATTCTGAACATATATACGCATTCTGAACATATATACGCATTCTGAACATATATACGCATTCTGGCAAATTCTCAATAAAAGTAAACCTGCAAAATATATCTTAACACAGAGACACTCTGAGAGAGTGAGGAATGAGGCCTGGTGCTGTAGAGAGAGAGAGAGAG